>NC_091177.1:9960980-10063480 GCF_040958095.1 Procambarus clarkii
ACACTCACACACACACTATATTATATTATATATATATATATATATATATATATATATATATATATATATATATATATATATATATATATATATATACATATATATATATATATATATATATATATATATACATATATATATATATATATATATATATATATATATATATATATATATATATATATATATATATACATATATATATATATATATATATATATATATGTCGTACCTAGTAGCCAGAACACACTTCTCTGCCTACTATGCAAGGCCTGATTTGCCTAATAAGCCAAGTTTTCTTGAATTAATTGTTTTTCGACTACCTTACCTACCTAACCTAACCTAACCTAACTTTTTTGGCTACCTAACCTAACCTAACCTATAAAGATAGGTTAGGTTAGGTTAGGTAGGGTTGGTTAGGTTCGGTCATATATCTACGTTAATTTCAACTCCAATAAAAAAAAATTAACTCATACATAATGAAATGGGTAGCTTTATCATTTCATAAGAAAAAATTTAGAGAAATATATTAATTCAGGAAAACTTGGCTTATTAGGCAAATCGGGCCTTGCATAGTAGGCTGAGAAGTGAGTTCTGGCTACTAGGTACGACATATATATATATATATATATATATATATATATATATATATATACATATATATATATATATATATATATATATATATATATATTTTATACATATATACATTATATATATATACATTATATATATACATTATATATATATACATTATATATATATATATATATATATATATATATATATATATATATATATATATATATATATATTAGTATATTTTGGTAGCAGTCTTTCCTGTAGACATATTTTATTAAATATGACCGAAAAAGTAAGATTAATAATTCTAACACGAATTTTCTCAATCTTTCGTACATTATGCTTCACTGTTGGAGGTAAATCAAAAATCACTTCTCCAAAATTCATTTTTATTTCTAGTCTGACGCGACACGGGCGCGTTTCGTAAAACTTATTACATTTTCAAAGACTTCACAAATACACAACTGATTAGAACTTGCGTTTCCCTGATTTTATATCTACATTTGAGTGAGGTGGGAAGGGTGATGTGGCATTACATTTGAGTGAGGTGGGAAGGATGATGTGGCATTAGAGGATATTAATAGGGTATTAAAAGTATCAACACAAGACAGAACACGAAACAATGGATATTGAATAGAAGTGTTTGTAGAAAGCCTATTGGTCCATATTTCTTGATGCTTCTATATTGGAGCGGAGTCTTGAGGTGGGTAGAATATAGTTGTGCAATAATTGGCTGTTGATTGCTGGTGTTGACTTCTTGATGTGTAGTGCCTCGCAAACGTCAAGCCGCCTGCTATCGCTGTATCTATCGATGATTTCTGTGTTGTTTACTAGGATTTCTCTGGCGATGGTTTGGTTATGGGAAGAGATTATATGTTCCTTAATGGAGCCCTGTTGTTTATGCATCGTTAAACGCCTAGAAAGAGATGTTGTTGTCTTGCCTATATACTGGGTTTTTTGGAGCTTACAGTCCCCAAGTGGGCATTTGAAGGCATAGACGACGTTAGTCTCTTTTAAAGCGTTCTGTTTCGTGTCTGGAGAGTTTCTCATGAGTAGGCTGGCCGTTTTTCTGGTTTTATAGTAAATCGTCAGTTGTATCCTCTGATTTTTGTCTGTAGGGATAACGTTTCAATTAACAATATCTTTCAAAACCCTTTCCTCTGTTTTATGAGCTGTGGAAAAGAAGTTCCTGTAAAATAGTCTAATAGGGGGTATAGGTGTTGTGTTAGTTGTCTCTTCGGAGGTTGCATGGCTTTTCACTTTCCTTCTTATGATGTCTTCGATGAAACCATTGACATTATATGGAACATTATATGGAGGACCTATGGCAATTCCACGACCAAGAGATGGCTTCCTGAACCTTGCAGGAATTAACCTCACTGAGGACCAAGTCACTCTCCTAAATCTGGGCATAAACTGTCATGTTATGTCCAGACCGAGTGAAATGGCCCGGAAAGTGGAGTTGGAAATTCTGTTGGACGACATATTCGACCTCGAGACACAAAAGGAGGTCACTACCAAAGATACCTTACAAGCAGAACTTATTGCAGAAGGAGGAAAGAATCGAGGCAACTACAGAAGCACCATACTGTCCCCCGAGCTTAGAGCGGCAGCTAAAAGCCTTCGTGAGAACAAGGAGATAGTTGTCAGGAGAGGTGACAAGTCGCCAATATATGTCATTCTTAAAAAAGACGAATATCTGGCGAAAATGAACATCATACTCTCTGACCAAACTAAGTTCCAAAGGGTAACGAAGGACACTACAGCCGAATTAAAAGCAAAGGTCAACAAACTGATCGAAACTGTGAACGCCAAGAAATCCGGACTCCACCTGCCAAAGATCATTGGGGAATATAAACCTGGATATGCGTATGGAAATGTCAAGACGCACAAGCCTGGAAACCCACTTCGGCCAATCATTAGCCAGATACCCACACCCACGTACAGATTGGCAAAGCGACTCAACGGCCTGCTGACTCCTTATGTTCCTTGCGCCTTCAGCCTGAAGTCTCCAAAGGAATTTGTGGACTTACTGCGGGGCGCACGGGCCACAGGGATAAGAGCCTCGTTGGACGTAGAATCGCTGTTTACCAACGTACCTGTGGACGAGACAATCGGAATGATAGCCGACAGAGTGTATCGTGATCCAGCCTGTACTCCTCTTGACATGCCAGAAAGTATTCTGAGGAAACTACTCCAAGCTTGTACTAAAGAGGCACCCTTCTTGAGCCCGGATGGGCATATGTATAAGCAAGTAGATGGGGTCGCTATGGGTTCTCCCCTAGGTGTCCTGTTTGCAAACTTCTACATGGGTACCATCGAGCAAAAAGTCTTAGTCGACATGAACTTGAAACCGGCCATATACTGCAGGTATGTTGACGACATTTTTACACAGGTACCTGATGTCAGACATCTGCAGGAGCTGAAGGAGGCATTTGAGCAGAGTTCCGTGCTGCGTTTCACTTACGAGACGGAAAAGGATGGGAAGCTGCCTTTTCTAGATGTAACAGTCATGGAAAAGGGCGGAGGTTTCCACACTGCAGTCTACACAAAGGAAACAAACATAGGAATGTGCCTAAATGCCAACAGCGACTGCCCTGACAGGTACAAGAGGAGTGTTGTTAACGCATACGTCGACCGTGCTCTCAGCCACAGCTCAGAATGGAAGCAAGTCGACGAAGAACTCTGTAGGGTAAGGCAGGTTCTAGTCAATAACGGCTTCTCCAATGGTTTCATCGAAGACATCATAAGAAGGAAAGTGAAAAGCCATGCAACCTCCGAAGAGACAACTAACACAACACCTATACCCCCTATTAGACTATTTTACAGGAACTTCTTTTCCACAGCTCATAAAACAGAGGAAAGGGTCCTGAAAGATATTGTTAATAGAAACGTTATCCCTACAGACAAAAATCAGAGGATACAACTGACGATTTACTATAAAACCAGAAAAACGGCCAGCCTACTCATGAGAAACTCTCCAGACACGAAACAGAACGCTTTAAAAGAGACTAACGTCGTCTATGCCTTCAAATGCCCACTTGGGGACTGTAAGCTCCAAAAAACCCAGTATATAGGCAAGACAACAACATCTCTTTCTAGGCGTTTAACGATGCATAAACAACAGGGCTCCATTAAGGAACATATAATCTCTTCCCATAACCAAACCATCGCCAGAGAAATCCTAGTAAACAACACAGAAATCATCGATAGATACAGCGATAGCAGGCGGCTTGACGTTTGCGAGGCACTACACATCAAGAAGTCAACACCAGCAATCAACAGCCAATTATTGCACAACTATATTCTACCCACCTCAAGACTCCGCTCCAATATAGAAGCATCAAGAAATATGGACCAATAGGCTTTCTACAAACACTTCTATTCAATATCCATTGTTTCGTGTTCTGTCTTGTGTTGATACTTTTAATACCCTATTAATATCCTCTAATGCCACATCATCCTTCCCACCTCACTCAAATGTAATGCCACATCACCCTTCCCACCTCACTCAAATGTAGATATAAAATCAGGGAAACGCAAGTTCTAATCAGTTGTGTATTTGTGAAGTCTTTGAAAATGTAATAAGTTTTACGAAACGCGCCCGTGTCGCGTCAGACTAGAAATAAAAATGAATTTTGGAGAAGTGATTTTTGATTTACCTCCAACAGTGAAGCATAATGTACGAAAGATTGAGAAAATTCGTGTTAGAATTATTAATCTTACTTTTTCGGTCATATTTAATAAAATATATATATATATATATATATATATATATATATATATATATATATATATATATATATATATATATATATATATATATATATATATATATATATATATATATATATATATATGAACTACGGGGTTCAGTTCCTGAACCCATTATGTGCCTCTGTCTGTAACTCTTTCCATGACTGCCCACGGGATGGGTATGGGATGCATAATTACTAAACTAAAAAAAAAAAGTACTGCGAAAATATTTTAAATACATAATTTCATACAAAATAAAATCTAAACTATTTCTGGTCAATGTTGCCTGGTATTCTTGATCCTGTGAGCAGCTGCAGCAATTAAGAATCTGGAGAAACTTAAGAAATCTTAGTGTCAAGGGGTTTCTGGATCACTGAACACCCATTAGCAAATGATTTAATGAGGCGACCTCTTTTGAGAAACATGAAAGCCGAAGCACACACACACACAGCCTCTGGGGTCTGGTAGGTGAGCGGACAGCGCGCAGCACTCGTAATCCTGTGGCCCGGGTTCGATTCACGGCGCCGGAGGCAGATAGGCAGTGTTCTATAGGCAGAGTTTCTTTCACCCCGATGCCCCTGTTACCTAGCAGTGAATAGGTACCTGGGAGTTAGACATCTGTTTCGGACTGCTTCCTGTGTGTGTGTGTGTGTGTGTGTGTGTGTGTGTGTGTGTGTGTGTGTGTGTGTGTGTGTGTGTGTGTGTACTCACCTAGTTGTGTTTGCGCGCGTGTGTGTGTGTGTGTGTGTGTGTGTGTGTGTGGGAAATGCACCTTACGACACCGGAAGACAGAAGAGTAAGGGGAGACATGATCACTACCTACAAAATCCTCAGGGGAATCGGCCGGGTAGACAAGGATAAACTATTCAACACTAGTGGTACGCGAACAAGGGGACACAGGTGGAAACTGGGTACCCACATGAGCCACAGGGACGTTAGAAAGAACCTTTTCAGTGTCAGAGTAGTTAACAGATGGAATGCATTAGGCAGTGATGTGGTGGAGGCTGACTCCATACACAGTTTCAAATGTAGATATGACAAAGCCAAGTAGGCTCAGGAATCTGTACACCAGTTGATTGACAGTTGAGAGGCGGGACCAAAGAGCCAAAGCTCAACCCCCGCAAGCACAAATAGGTGAGTACAAATAGGTGAGTATATACACACACACACACACACACATACATATATATATTATATATGTATGTGTGTGTGTGTGTATATAATACACACACACACACATACATATAATACATATTAATAATAATAAAAATATTAAAATAATATAAAATGTAAATAATAGTATTTATTATAAACATATTAATGCAACGTATCTATTATCTTAAGAACCCTCTACTCTCAGAATACAAGTGGTATGGATACTTAATTAAGTAGAGGCCACATCATGGAGACCCGAGACGCTAAGATAGACATACCACACCTAGTGGAGTATGACCACATACTGAAGTATGAGTCACAGAGTGGAGCAAGAAGCACTCCTTTAAAATACGAGCCACACTGAACATACAAGCCATACACGAGGAGTTGGCTGCTAAATAAAAACACATGGTGAATCTCGAGCGATTTAGTAAAGCATAAGCTACTTAGCACGGCACGACTTGTTTGGTAAAACGCTAAGTATATACAAGTATATTCTGTATTTTATCATTACAGTTGTATTACTATTAATGTCATTAATAATAATGAATGAAAGCTCCAATTTATGCTCAAGTGCATAAAAAACTAATTTTCGGATGTAACCTATATCGTTTTTCAAGGTTCTGTTTACAATATTATACAGAATAGAATATTGTATACAGTACATTGAGAAAGGATGTAGGTTACATATGAAAATTTGACTTTTAATACACTTAAACATAAACTGGGTGTTTCATTCACCTTAGTTTAAGCACTACGGCATTATAGTGAGTTTCTCAATTAATAATATTATTATTAATATTTCTGCTATTACAATTATCCTTATCAGTATTATTTGATGTGATCTGTTTAGCATGCACGTAAGAAAATTCAAATTACTCAATAATCTGAAAACGAGATCACTCCAGACGAACCTAACTTGTCAGCATTTATAAGTAAACTTGTAAACTTTATTTATAAGTATTAATTCCTCCCTTCGCTAACTCTCCCCCCTCCCCATCCTTGTCTCCAGCACATACCCCCTCGGCTTAACTGCCGTCGAGGCTGTTAAGCTGAATCGTAACTACACTTTGCCTAACTTTTAATGGATGGTCCTCTGGAGTTATTAAAGACGCGGGAGAGATGATTGATGAACTTCCGTGGCTAAACTAACTGAAATCGTGGACGGTCATCGATTGCCTGGCATTAACAATGGGCGTTTCTCGTGGCTTGCTGGGACGCAGTTGTGTATAGGAACTCGTAGGTGATGTGGATTATTGTCATGGGAAGTTTAATAGATTAATGGATTAATGGATTAATGGAAGTTTAATGGAAGATGGGAAGTCTTATATCTTAGTCGCTCGATAACACGACCTGTTTGCTCCGCCTCGTGATTTATTCGCTCTGTTGTATGTCTTATTTGCTCCGTTGTATGTCTTATTCCCTCTGTATGACTTATTCGCTCTGTCGTATAATCTTTATTGCAACAAATTAGTGTTGGAACAGAGCTCTGTATTGGCCTGCTAAAGCTGGAACATTGCGCTTTATTGTGCTGTTTGAACTGGAACAAAGCGCTCTATAGGGTGGCTAATACTGAATCTGAGCGCAGTATTGGCCTGCTATTGTTGGAACAGAGCGCTGTTCTGTCAGCTTCATCCCCTTCCACATTTGCTATATGGAACAGAGTTCCGCTTCAAGATTTTTTAAAACCTTTAAACGCTAATCATTGATTTAGACATCTGAGGCATCTGAGGCGATATATTCTGTAAAAAAGAGCTGAGACTCCATTTATCTTACTTCGCCTAAACGATCTTAATTGGCTTGGTAACTTGTCAATTTAGTGGCTTTCTCTCCAGAGGAAGATGAGATTACTAATTTTTATTATGCCATACTTTCTATAATCAGTGTAGACTAGTTTGAATATACATATATTGGATACATCTGGGAGCGTCCCTAATACTATTTATTACTTAATATTCCCTTTCAGTCACGATTTTTGCATTGCAATTTAAATTAATTATTTCATAAATACCGTTTGTGTTCAGCATAAGCATATAAGCATTAAGCATTATCTGATACGCTATCCTGCATTTTATATTTCTATTGGAATGACGCGAAGTATTGGTATATTGGGCCGATGATAAGCATTGATGAATTTGTTGTGTAAATATTGATTTATTTAAGTATTTATGTGTTTATTTGCGTATTATCCTTTGGGGGGTGAGGGACGTAAGGGGACTTGGGATGGGGGCTGGTGGAGAGGGGAGGGGTGAAGGAGAGATAAATGGGAGGGAAGGAAATGTGGGATGGGGTGATACTGGGGTACACGGGGAAGTTTAAGTGGGGTGATAGAGAGTTAGTGAGGTAGTGGTAGAGGAAGAGTTATTGGGCTATGAAGATAGTAGGGGGATTGTAGTACGGTGTAAGGGGGGTTGCACAGTAGTGGTATGGTGCAGCGGGTTGCATAGAAGGGAGAGTTGGTGCTGGTTTGTGTGCTTTATTGAAAACAAATATTACTAATTGTTTGTAAATATTTTTATTTTCATATTTAAACTCAATGTTAAGTTTTTGCTGAAAATGAACAAAGGGTCAAAATATACGTATAATTGTTTGTGAATTATCAATTACTAAGCTGAAGGGGATATTTGGTGAAATAACATTACCCACGCGAACAAAAATTATCTTACTTTTGTGGTTGTATTGGTTGAGAGGGTATGTGCAGCTGCAAGTTTTCTAAGATCTTGCGATCGTAAGACACCCCATTACGTTCTGATAACTTTATTTCATTATTTAGGATTTATTAATATATACGTTTTTAATTCTCAACTCTGTCCAGTGATAAGAAGTATTTTGTGTCTGCGGAGATTTCTGAATAAAAATCAGAATTAAAATACACGTTGTAGAGTTAAAAATACACGAATAATTTGTTTTAATATTAACTAATATTATTGAAAAGCAAAATAACATTTAGTTATTATTCAAAGTACAAGTTTTGATCAAGAACACTGTGCAAGACTGTTAATCGGTGAATCAATTATTAGCGAGTTAGTGTGTGAGTTAATGAATCTTATTCTGTTAGTCTGTTAGTATGTAAATCTATTAGTCGATATGTCTGTTGGTTGTGTAACTGTTGTAACTGTTATCTATCGCACTAAAACGGCTTTTCCGATTTTTATGTTAATTTAATAAAAGCTTAACCAGAATATATTCAAAAGCTGATTGGATTTTAGCACACATGAAGTTGAAGAAAACGGAAATTTACTAAATTTCTAATTTGTTTTATTTTATTTCAGTAATGGTATATGACACTAGCAATTTCAGCATAAACAAGTCCATTGAAACGCTTGAGAACCTCCCAATATCGCCTTTAGTCCAGGACTGTTTTCAAAGACACAACTGTTTAATATAAATGTTGTGGATTTTCCAGCTTCATTTTGCTCAAAGAGTCTGGAATTGGTATTGAGATCACAGTTCAAGTTGCAAGACGCCGTTTCCAAGTGCCGAGTTTATTTTTATTCCCCAGCTGCTTGGACGGTAATCCTGGGAAAATAAAGAAGAATTCTCAACCTTCTGTAAACATTAAGGAGCACCGCGTCGAAACTCTATATCTAACTCACGCAATCGAGAAGTACGATTTTAAGTCACTTCTTATTAAAGGTCTTAAGATATCCCATTCGTTTATGTATAAAAATATTTGGTCGATACTAAATTTCCTTTCCATTCCATAAGGTGACGAACGAGATACTTGAATTGTTTTTCTACAATCAGACGGTTATTAAGGGAGATGGTGCATAGCTAAACACCACTTTCCATGGATATTGCAAATCGATTTGGTAATCCGGGTTAGTCACGTGTTGCACTCAGATGACTCAAGGAAACTTAAAGTATCGCTTGCAATTGATCGATTATTATTACTACTGACCGGGGATTGAAAATGGAAAACGGGAAAGTGGAAGAAATTGGAGAAAAGAACAAAAATAAGAATAATACACTATGATAAAAGTTTAAATACGACTAAGAATAATATTAATAGGAATCAGAATATATAAATTATAATTTAAATGGAGAGGAAAGTGGTGATGATAATGAAGACAAAATGTAGGCATTGGAACTCATTTATACCAGGTGTTGGAACTCATCTATACCAGGTTTTGGAACTCATCTATACCAGGTGTTGGAACTCATATATACCAGGTGTTGGAACTCATCTATACCAGGTGTTGGAATTCATCTATACCAGGTGTTGGAACTCATATATACCAGGTGTTGGAACTCATCTATACCAGGTGTGGGAACTCATCTATACCAGATATTGGAACTCATCTATACCAGGTGTTGGAACTCATCTATACCAGATATTGGAACTCATATATAACAGATGTTGGAACTCATCTGCACCCACAAGCAAACGCCAATAATTCTCGTGCACTAGTAAACTGGTTCCTGCTGGCTCATGCCCTTTACTAAATGTCGTAGAGTCGAGTAAAAAAGGATGTAACTCTAGGCCTTGTATAGATTATTTATCCGACGGTGAACTGAATTATGAGCAACTATGAATTATGAGTAACCTGAATTATGTCAGATTGTGACTGACAACCACATGTAATTTCTGTCAATATTGGAATGTAGAGCATGGTGTATAAGGGATCTGAAGCACAGTAGTCTGCATCCTCGATTCACAATTGAAAGACGCAGGTACAGTCCCCGGGAAGGACGGAAGATATTGGGCACTTTTTTTCATTTGATGTCTCTGTTCATGTATCAGTAAATAGGTACTTGGGAGTTAGGCAACTGTTTAGGTTCCACAAATGGGAAAAGTCAGTAGTTGTTCTAGAACAGTATTTCCCTGCCTTTTATGTCTCATTCCCGCTTTTCCAACCAGGGTCTTACATCTAGACCACATTGTTACCTGTGGACCCTCTACACCAACATAGTCCAAGCTAGCAAAAACAGCAGCCATTGTTGCGACAAATACGTACATTCATATGCTAAAAGTTCTGCACGGTTATTTTCCGTTAAAACTGCATGTAAATGATAGCCAGAGACATTCAGTTCAACAGACTTGTAAGTGGTTCTTACAATATAACACAAAGTATTAGTGCAATGAACCCCTTGAAATTCTTCCATGAACCACTTGTCTAGGAGTGACCACATTATAACAACTGCCTGTTGTTATAATGAGTTGAGTCCCGCGGCACATTTAAGAAGTGGCACCGATATGACTAAAACTCATATAGTTGCATGGTATAGAACCATGCGTAAGTTTCTGTCGTTACAAATCAATGTCTCTAATGCAGTGATTTTAACTTTCATTTTCTGTTATTTTCTTATGCACAAATGTGTGTTGGTGTACGAATTTGCTGTTGTGTGTTTGAGAAGACACAAACGAACATAATATCGGTTGTGTGTTCTCACCCATATATATATATATATATATATATATATATATATATATATATATATATATATATATATATATATATATATATATATATATATATATATATATATATATCCCCCCAAAAAGTTTGAGATTTATAATCGATATGGAAGTACCAATGGAGGAAGACAAAATGGGAATCTCGAGCACTTACCAGAGGTACCAAGGATGATATTAGAGTACCAGAGCAGCTGTGAGCAGCTGGATGTGATACCACGAGAACACAATCTCTGGATCAATACCAACATCAGTTCATATAAAAGTTACCACGAGTGTTTGAATTATTCGAATTATGGATTCGAATCAACTTGAACTATACTTGAATTATTCGAGTAGGGGAGCCAGTTTAAAGAGGTCACCAGTGCAGATGAACACACTTATCTCCACGAATAAAATTTTTCAGAATCTGGTTTACCATGCGTAAGTTTCTGTCGTTACAAATCAATGTCTCTAATGCAGTGATTTTAACTTTCATTTTCTGTTATTTTCTTATGCACAAATGTGTGTTGGTGTACGAATTTGCTGTTGTGTGTTTGAGAAGACACAAACGAACATAATATCGGTTGTGTGTTCTCACCCATATGAGCTTGCAGGACGAGTTTTAGCTACTGGGCCACGATTCTCACTTGCCGGACGCAAATGACAAAAAGTCCCAGCCCCTTGCTTATTATACGTACATTTGATACTATGACTAATAAAAGCGTTCTTCCTCTTCAGTCAGAGACGAACGTGTGTTCTCACCTAGTTGTGCTTGCTGGGGGTTGAGCTTTGGCTCTTTTGTCCCGCAATTCAACTGCCAATCAACAAGTGAATTGGTGTGTGTGAGTGTGTGTGTTAAGTGGGTGTTGGTGCAGCTTTAGAGCAAGCATTTATTTCCCAAGCACATGCGAGGTTGTCTGAGCTCCACATCATATGCGGGATAATTATTTGGTCTGTTTGTGAAAACAAAGTTGGCATACTTACCACTATAACGTATGTATGCAATGAAAACTGTATAAAAGAGGTGTTAAGTTTAATCTCCAAGCGTAATAAATCATGGTAAAATGCTAATTTAATTCCTTCCTCACTCCAAATGTATTGTTCGTTTAGCAGGGGATTAATTAACCTCTCTGAGAGGATGCTTGGAAAAAGGTGTATAAATGATATATAAGATTTTCAAGCTGCATGTGAGTGTGTGGAACATAAAATTCAAGGACATTTATAACAGCAAAACATTTATATAAATACATAGAGGGCAAAGTGACACTATAAGCTGTGTCACACTAAGCTACCGTTCTCCAGTAGTCACAACAAGTTACTATGACATAGTAGTGACATAGTACAAGCGGTGTCAACAAAAATAACTGTGAGGCTATGTATACAACCCGTCCTCTCAACTAACAGATCACGATTTGTAAATAATGGTGACTAACGTTAGAAATCCAACCTACTATAACAAGTAATGGTTCACGTAATAACAAGTAATGGAAATCTACGTTTTCTCTGCATTGGAGTGATAGGTTAGGTGGGTTGGTTTGGTTAGTAAGTTTCAGGTTAGTTTAGGAAGTTGAATTTTATATGTAGTGTCAAATCAAAAGAACGGGTTGATATTATGATTGATTGCGTGTTAACACAGCTGCGCCCTTCTGTTGCCCAATCCATCCATTCTGCTTGGTCAGCTCTGCACCCCCTCTCTCTTCACCCATTCCGTCCCATCATCTTCCCATTCTGGCTTCCAAATGCACATCCCATCCTCATAATACATTCTCCCCCATTTACCCATTTCTTTACAACCACTTGACTCTCGCGTCTGCTTCACCAACACCTCTCTTCACGTTCCATGCCACAAGGAAGGCAACTGGGTTGTGTTTGTAGGCAAGAGAATATGTGAAGCATCATACAATAAGGTGACATTAAATATTAGAGTCACGAGGCGAGGTAAAAACGTGAATTTAAGAAAAAATCAGAGGATGGATTATAAGAACGAATACTACCCGGATCCTGTTTGTCTTCAATTCAATGTTTCTTGTTGAAAATATCTGAATCTCTCTCTCTGCTTCCTTTTCTTTTCTTTGTATCTCTTCTTTTCTCTGAGTTAATTGAGAAATCTGGTGTAGTTTAGTGCCTGTATACTTTAGTTACCGCGAGGATGGATTGATTTCTCAAAATGCTGTAAGACTTTCTTTCTCAAAATGCTGTAAGATTTTCTTTCTCAAAATGCTGTAAGATTTTCTTTCTCAAAATGCTGTAAGATTTTCTTTCTCAAAATGCTGTAAGATTTTCTTTCTCAAAATGCTGTAAGATTTTCTTTCTCAAAATGCTGTAAGATTTTCTTTCTCAAAATGCTGTAAGATTTTCTTTCTCAAAATGCTGTAAGATTTTCTTTCTCAAAATGCTGTAAGATTTTCTTTCTCAAAATGCTGTAAGATTTTCTTTCTCAAAATGCTATAATATTTTATTTCTCAAAACTCGTGTGTTCTCCCCTTCAGCTATACTCGTAATTAGTTTTTTTCTGTATTTATATTTACTTTTATGTTATTATCTTGATTATAATTTATTAAATCACTGTCAACAACAACAACCAAACGGTGAAAAAGTTGACATTGTTATGGTCCGAATCGGAGATTATTTATTGATTATTGTTTTATTGGTGATCTATTACAACTCTCATTAGGTATTATGATACAATGGTGGTTATATACTACATTGTAGCGAATATCATGTCTCCTCCTGAAACAGTATTGTGCTCAGATAATCAACCCATAAATCTGAGAAAAAAACAGAATATGTCGTTTCGGTCCATCCTGGACCATTAGCCAGTCGTGTAATGGTCAAAGGCGGACCGAAACGTTTTCATTTCCTTTATTTTCAGACTTGTGGATTGGATGTCAAATTTTCAGCCACGTGATTATGACTTATTGTCTGATTATGATAGCGTGTGACACTACTTAAACTACTCATGCAAAAGTATCACACTGAAGTCTTCACTTTGCAATTTCAAATCTTCATTCGTCTATTCAAAATATTTGCTAGTTCAATGAGCGGAGCAGCATACCTGCCCGGTTCAGAAGTCAGCATCCTAACTGTTTCATGGAATAGGCTAGGCAATGCTGGAAAGATATGGTACCTGGTGCAATTCACACCTCTTCTCTATATATTTCTGGAGCTAATGGTCAGCTATCTCTATAAAACTTCAATGTATGGGTTTTCTCAGTCTCTCCATTAGAGTCTCTAGTCTGAATAAAGTATCATCCACTACAGGAGAATATTTGAGATCAGAGAATTTTCCAATTATAAAATGAAATAGTTACTCTATTTGACAACAAATTAATTTGATGTCAGCTATTATCAACAGCACTGACGCAATAATATATTTCAAATTTAAGTGTTCTATTAAATGATGATATATAAATGGACATGTCGTTCACAGCGCTATATATTTACTAACAATTAATTACATGCTACCGTGAAGTCGTATATATCATAATATCAATGACGCACTTAAACATATGTGAATATAAAGGATAAGTGCAGCCACACTTGATGTTGCGACCAATGATTATATTACAAATTATATATATGTGTCTGCTAGGATATTTATTTTGCCAAAGAAAATTAGTACACACGAACAAGAGTATAAACACCTTGGATAGTCACTGTGACTAGAATAGATTTGATAGAGCCCAGTAGGCTCAAGAATCTGTACACCAGTTGATTGACGGCTGAGAGACGGGACAAAAGAGCCAAAGCTCAACCCCCGCAAGTACAACTTGGTGAGTACAACTAAGTGAGTACATGGTTAAGGGATCCCGGTAGTACAGTTGGGTTCATTCTCGACACACAATCGGGAATTCCGGGTTCAAATCCCGATCGGGACATGAAATGCTTGGGCGATTTTCCGATGACCTGATACCTCTGTTCACCTAGACGTAAATAAGTATCCAGGAGTTATTCAGCTTGTTGTTGGGTTGTATCCTGGGGAAGTGTCAGCAGTTGGGGAGGGGGAGGGGGAGACCTCGATATGTGCCTAACATGAATATATATACACTGGCTGCCTGTCCCCCGTCGAAAGGAATTATTTTTATGAATTAAATAAGGTCATATGATAATACACGCTAGTATGAAAATATTCTTGTGTTACGTAAGAATTATCTGCAGGGATATACACTTTATCTCTGGGGCTGAAACAATGGCGATAACGTTAATTGACCGTCAATTCAACGTTGATTAAATGTAGGTTTAATGACTATAACGTTACTTCTACGTCGGTAATACTGAACGTCGAAAGCGTTGATACAACGTTCAATGAACGTCGATAACGTTCATTGAATGTTACTCGAGAATGTTTTTCCCACTGGAAGAGGAAACTGAAGGGATAGAAGGAGAGAGAACGATAGAGAGAAAGGGAAGGGAAATAGGAGGGAGAGAGGGAGAATAGGAAGGACGTAGGTAGGGAAGAAGGAGGAATGCAAGAGCGAGTGAATGGAGCAGAAAGGGAGAATAGCAGAATAAGAGAGAGAGAGAGAGAGAGAGAGAGAGAGAGAGAGAGAGAGAGAGAGAGAGAGAGAGAGAGAGAGGAGGGACTGAGAAAGATAACAGACAGAGGTACCCGGCCACTGCTGGGTACCCCCAACAGACGGCGATACTGTCGATGCTGTTGCAATAGATGATTGCAACAGAAAAACGGTGATACCTCTGGTCATGATCAACCTTCAGCAGGTGTGGTCTTAACATAATAGTGTGTGTGTGTGTGTGTGTGTGTGTGTGTGTGTGTGTGTGTGTGTGTGTGTGTGTGTGTGTGTGTGTGTATGTGTGTGTGTGTGTGTGTGTGTGTGTATGTGTGTGTGTGTGAGTGTGTGTGTTTGCTGTTATTCAACCATCATAGTTTGGTGTTGATTTAAAAACAAAAAACATTAGTTTACTAGCCTTTACTAGATACATTAGTTCCACGCTGCATTTTCTTGAATGTTTGCAATACGCATTTAGATGATTTTACCAATATTTTAGTACTATCTTTACTCCTGCCATTTTCCTTTTGGAAAGTAACATCATTGCTACATTTTCTCCCTCAGCTGCCTGCATTAATGCCCCATGCGCATGCAAATCATGCTGGTGTGTGGGAAATGGTTGCTTGCACTCTACCACGCAGGGACTGTTACGTAGTTCAGCTTCAGCTCTGAACAGATCGAGCCAAGAGGCAAAGGGCACACTGACATCCATTTGGAAATTCAACTGCAAATCCTACTTGAAACCCTACTGAAAATCCCACTGACGCTTGCAACACTGCATCCGCCCGGCGCTTTCAGAGTGAATATGTTTTGTGAACAGGTAGCTGAATGTAATCAAATTCTCTCTCTCTGTCTCTCTTTCTAACTTTTCTCACGTCGCTAGTCAGAGAGAATTGTGGGGAATAAATAATCTTATATTTATCCCCCCAAAGCACTGTAACCACCCGCATCAATTCATTCTAAAAAAAGTACAAAGTGAAAGTGCAAAGACGCATACACGTTCTTTGTCTGATTGGGAATTAGTACAACACCGGTGAAACACAGACGGTCGGCAGATTCTCGGGGGAAATCCTGAAACTAGTTTCCTGAAAATGTTGCAACGCCATTGTGACTGAATCATCCGACTGACTGAGATGTTCCTGTTGAGCGCACTCTGTATTGCGCCTGCTACAGTTGTTGAGTCTCCCTCTGTATTGTTGCTACTGTGTCTTGCATACAGCATTATTCCTACAGTAGGTGCACTATACACCGACGTGTTCCTACGGTAGGTGTACTATACACCTACGTTTTCCTACAACAGGTGTTATGCACAATTTTTATGTGTTCAAACAATACGTGATGGAGAGCATGTTATTTTATACAAGAATATAAGTATATTCAGTATTGCTCTGATCATTTTGTTGGCTCGTATCACCTTTGACATTAAGTCTTGATACATGTACTGAGAAGCTGATTTGATATTTATGGGCGATTTCTAGCTTTAGATACGGAAGATAATGAAAAAGATGAAACAACCCAACCAACACATGAAATTAAAGGAAAAAAAAAGACTATATTTAGGTCTAGGACGGATCGAAACATCGGCGAATGTTTTATGTAATAATCTAAGTTGAGGTCTGATAAAGACCTTTTGTGCTCTCTAATGCTTTTTGCGCTACCGCTCACAGGATGAGTATGGGGTGCACAATAAATTAGCTACCTCCGGTGGCAACAATAAAAAACAAATAATCGGCAATTTCCTTTCATATAGGTGGACTGGCTCTAATTTTTTCAGCACCATTGTGATTTATTCTGCTCTAAAAAGTGATTATTCTGCTCTAAAAAGTGATTATTCTGCTCTAAAAAGTGATTATTCTGCTCTAAAAAGTGATTATTCTGCTCTAAAAAGTGATTATTCTGCTCTAAAAAGTGATTATTCTGCTCTAAAAAGTGATTATTCTGCTCTAAAAAGTGATTATTCTGCTCTAAAAAGTGATTATTTTGCTCTAAAAAGTGATTATTCTGCTCTAAAAAGTGATCATTCTGCTCTAAAAAGTGATTATTCTGTTCTAAAAAGTGATCATTCTGCTCTAAAAAGTGATCATTCTGCTCTAAAAAGTGATCATTCTGCTCTAAAAAGTGATCATTCTGCTCTAAAAAGTGATTATTCTGCTCTAAAAAGTGATTATTCTGCTCTAAAAAGTGATTATTCTGCTCTAAAAAGTGATTATTCTGCTCTAAAAAGTGATATAAAGAACATTCACAAACTGTAAGAAAACAAAATTACTCTTGGCCAATGTTATGAAATGCCTCCAAATGTCCTTTCAATGTTGAACAATATTGCAAAGCTTTGTCATTTTCAGAGAGGTTTTAAAATGTATGTTTGACGAGCTACTTGATGTCATCCTCAAGTAAACACACTACGTAAATGCACTTAAGTGGATTAACGGAGCCAATTCGTAGCAATATTGCAAACATAAGTAATATGAAAATCCATTTATACACACCACTCCCAGTTGATACAATCATTTCCAAGTCGACGCACTTTTCTCCTAGTCGACTCAGCCCTCTCTCAGTCGACACATTCATCTCTCAGTCGACACATTGCCTCACTGTTAATACAGCCTTCTCCCAGTCGACACTTTCTTGTCCAATTCGACAAATCAGTTTCCTAGTCGATATAACCCTCTCACCGTAAACACACTCCTTTCACAGTCGACATGTCTCTCTCTCTCTCCTAGTCGACACACACCTTTCCCAGTCAAAACAACACTGTCTCAGTCGAGATCCCGGTGTCAGTCGGTACAACCCTCTCCAAGTCGACAGAACTCTCTCCTACTCGACACACGTCTCCCACAGTCGACACACTTCTCCTACAGTCGACACACCTCTCCTACAGTCGACACACCTCTCACATTCAGCACAACTCTCTCTTAGACAACAGCCCCTTCCAAGTTGACGCGTTAAATCCCATTCTGATGGGCATGTAACTCTTTGTTCAGTCTCACTCACGTAGCAGAGAAAAATATTTTTTCTTTGGCCTCAAGCGGGGAGCAGTGAGTTCACTGAGATTTTATTCTTACTAGTTTTACAACCTTCCCAAGCCTGGTACGGTGGAGTCCCTTTGTTGTAGCATCTAGTCCTCAATCACATTTAAGATTGGTAATCTTTATCCCAATGAATGTGCATAAATACCTGTTAATGAAGCTGACAAAAATGGGGAAATCGAGGGGAAGGGGGAAGGAGGAAGTTGAAAAATTAGATTCCAATTTTCATTTTAAAGTTTGATATCGCTTGAAGCTAAGAGATGTGTTTATTAGGGCCTGTCAACATTTTCAAAGGGAAAGGTGAAGTTATATCATATCTCCTATATATTGTTTATATTTAATTTTGCTTGAGCAATAGGAGATATAAACAAGAAGGATGAGGTTAAATTGTCAATGGACCAATAGGCCTTGTGTAGTTGTTTTTTACTTCTAATGTTTATAAGATGGTTGGAGCAGTGTGCTGGACGTACTGCCATGTTGTTGAAAATGGTAGAATGTACCTGTGAGCTGTGAAGAGATATATAAAAATATAGAGAAGATTCGTGTTACAATCATTGATCTCACCCCTTTCTGTCATATAAATATATATTTTTTGGGGGAGCAGGTTTTCTTTAATACACATGTCAACATCATTGTGACCATTGTTAATTGTCTTTGGGATATTTTACGTTCTACACAAATATCTTCTTTTATCTGGAGGACGAAGAAACGCTAGATCACTTAATCTTTCAATTTTTACTGTTCGACGTTTCGACCGCAATATGACATTTTCAGGAGTACACTGTTGGACTGTCACAGCTATACTGAGCTTACAAGGAGAGATCTATACACTTATAAGTGTGGGTACACTTCACTCTACGATTCACCTAACTTTTAAATATCTAGATCTCTCCTTATAAGCTCAGTATAGCTGTATCAGTTCAACAATGTACTCCGATGTCACACTGCGGTCGAAACGTAGAACAATAAAAATGGAAAAATTAAGTGATCTAGTGTTTCTTCGTCCTCTAGATAGAAGAGTATATTTGCATAGAATGGAAAATATCCCAAAGAAAAATAACAATAGTCACAATGATGTTGTGTTTAATGATATATATATACATATAATGTCAGAAAGTATCGAACATAAAATTCTAATAAAATCGAAGTCAAAACACCATTTGCAAATGGAAATAATCTGACAAATACGAAGCTTGAATTCCAAGAAAATTATATGGGATTTCAGAATTGTGTTTGAGTTGGCAAATAGGAGATTTTCGGAGCTGAAAAGGAATGTTTGCAATAGAAAATGAAGCGGCAGTGGGCGTAAAGAATTTGCTGAGGAACGTGAGAGGAAGAGTCAGAGGACGAAGGGCAGGAATGGGAACATGTGGAAATTGTTATTAGTGGAGGTAGAGAGAGAGAGAGAGAGAGAGAGAGAGAGAGAGAGAGAGAGAGAGAGAGAGAGAGAGAGAGAGAGAGAGAGAGAGAGAGAGAGAGAGAGAGAGAGAGAGAGAGAGAGAGAGAGAGAGAGAGAGAGAGAGAGAGAGAGAGAGAGAGAGAGAGAGAGAGAGAGAGAGAGAGAGAGAGAGAGAGAGAGAGAGAGAGAGAGAGAAACAGAGAGAGAAACAGAGAGACAGCGATATCAGAGGGAATAGATGTAGATATGCCACAAATACAATCAGAGCTATGCAATGTTCAATTTAAAAGGTATAATATAACTGAAGATTACAGTAACACGAATTTTAAAGTCAAAATTTGGGGAACATTTATGAGTCGAACTCGGGTCGGTCAGATGTTTGAAGTAGGGTTTGAAAATTCTGAGAGGCAACAGATTTACGGATGTTATATTCACATATGCATTCAATTTTATGTAACGACACATACAGCCACGATATTAACTCCTAGGGTGAAAAGTGCTCTCAGAATTTAATTCTTACACACACTTATGTGATTAGTATTTAAAAAAAATATATTTATAATGAAGCATCTCTTTGAATTTTCTGAAACTAGTAGTTTCATAAATATAGGAATTATATAATTCCTATAATTATCTGGATATAAACAAAAATATTTACACACGAAATACTATGAAGACCAAATCGAGCTAACTCCATAAGATATTCGACATAATCACAATGTTGCTGTTCTCAGCAGTAGATCAGGTCATCTGCCTCATGCAGCAGCAATATGTCATATGTGGCCGTAAGCCGTCAGCTGCCCCGTGCAGCGGTAAACCTGCCATCTGTCATCCGTCCTATGTAATTGTGAGGCCTGTCATCCACCACTATGTGGAAGTAACAGTAATGCCTGTCATCTGTTCCCTGCAACAGTATGCCCAGTCATCTGTCCTCACAAATATAAGGCCTGTCTTCCGTTCTCTGAGACAATAAACCCGTCATCATACTGTCTTGTGCAGCAGCTGCTGAAGTGTTACTAGCCAGTGTTTACTGACTACTGTATACAAGGAAACAGACAATGTATGACACTGTATTACAATGTATGACAATGTAAATAACTTCAACAGACCTTCGCATGTCTTACCTCATCTATAACTTCACAATACTAAACCCACTCAGTCTTTGCAAACCTAAGCACCCTTGCAAATGAAGACTGGCATCACTGAATCACTCGGTGTTGCAAAGTTAACTTCACCTGGCTTAGGCCTCCCTCACCATCGAAAAACTGGCCTCATCAAGCCCCCCGCAAGACTGATTCATCTGGCTTCAAAAAAATCTTTCCTCGCTCGACTTTGCAAAACCGACCCACAAGCCATTGTAAGAAACTCGACCTCATTCCCATTAACTGTGTACATTTTAAGTGCAAATTCTTTAAGCAATTTTGGGTTAGACTGCCTCTTGGAGGTGACACTAGCCGACCCGCAAGGATACTACACTTGACACCTGACACACGTAACACTGGACCGACACATGTGACACCATAGGTAACACCTGGTACCTGAGAGACGTTAGGCGGCACTCGATATGTGCGACAGGGAACGCGACACGGATGGAGACACAGCCGACACGGGCGACTCGGATGGAGACACAGCCGACACGGGCGACACGGATGGAGACACAGCCGACACGCGCGACACAGATGGAGACACATATGACACGTGCTGCACTGAAGGCGACACCCAGCACATAATCTCATTTACTGCGATACATGTAATTCTAATTTCAACGACAAATTAAATATACCTGACAGCTATTCATTACTAGAGCAAAATATGCAAAATTATTTTACGGTAGGATAAAATGCTGTTGCAGGAGAAGGATTAGGAGGAGGAGGAATAAGTGATGGAGGAGGAAGAGGAGAAGGAGAAGGACGGGAAATGAACAAGTTTAAGGCATACTCATATTTCGAACCTATTGGTAAACTGACTTGAATTATAATGTTCTTTGAAAAAGCAGGACAGAAGAGACGAGCTTGAAGATAACACTGCAAAACATCACTGTCTCCACACCTGACACAGAGAAACACCACCACCACACATGACCCAGAACACCAGCACCACCACACCTGACTCAGAACACCAGCAAGCACCACCACCACCACACCTGACAAAGAACAACGATCTTCCCACACCAGACTCAACACCAATCCCACCACACCGACCCTCGAGGCAATGTGGTAAAGATGTCACTGGAATGTGTCGTGAGGAGGAACCACGATCGCCAGCGACAGTACCTCACGCTCCGCTGTCATTAGGCGGGTAATGAGGGGTTATGAGGCAGTGGCTGACGAAGCAGTGTCATGATGCTGTGTTATAAAGCGCTATTATGGAAGCTTATTGGGTCGGTCTGGTGTCGAGCTGGTGGAGTAAGTGGTAATAAGAGACAGCGTCAAGGGTCCGGGTATCAGGAGGTGTGTCGAGAAGTAAAGAGGCAGGGTTAAGAGGTGGAACATCAGGAGGCAGTTCCATACTGTACCACTGGGCAGGTACAAGAGGCAGGGTCCTCTCGTGGCTGATGGTACAAGAGGGAGGTTAGTATGTCCAGTGACAAGATGAAACATTAAAATGCATGGTGTTTTCATGTTTTTCAAAAACGCGTTTTAAAATCAGTCTCAAGAATTAATATCAAGAGGCATCGACAAGAGGCAGTATCAAGAATTAACGTTAAGAGGCAGTGTCAAAAAACAGAAAATAGAAAAAATGTTAAAAAAGCAACGTCTATAAAATGTTCCCAGAAACACTATCAAGAGTTTTATGAAACTGTGTAATCGCTAAATAAATATGCAGAAAGTCAAAGTTATGCAATCTACATTTCGCAATGAAAGACAGGCAAACCAACATTATACAGAGTTTAGAGGTCATAAAAATCCTAACTTTGTATGACTCGTCCACACACTGTAATTATACATCGAATAACTTGTGGTTTATACATAAAAACAATCTACATTTTTTCCACACAATCCCAGTATTGTGTGTGTGTATATATACACACACAATATTGTGTATGTGTTTGTATTTAATACTTGTGTCTGCAGGATTGAGATGTTAGCTCTTGGAACCCGACTTTCTGATTGTCGATTGTCTCCGTTCTGACTCTCGACTTACTTTTATCTATCATATCTACTATATATATATTTTTCTGCAACGTACACACATATCCTCAAGGATGCAGCCTGTATCAGCTCTCTAACTGGTAGGTAACTATTTACTGCTAGGTGAACAATGGCATTAGATGACTGAAACTTTGGCCATTTGTTCTGCCTCGACCGGGAATCGAATCCAGGCATTTGGACTACGACTCCCGAGCGCTGTCTGCTCGACTGAAAAGACCTGTGTGTTACGCAATATAAGTGTTCAAATTATTGAGAACGCAAATTTCGCATCAGAAATTTAATTTTTATGGCAACTTCTGAATTATGTTATTTTTTATATAGCATGAACATATTCATGAACTCTTCAGACTCGGCACCCAATATTTCATTTCATTTCATCAACAATTTCAACAAGCATGCCATAGGAGCCATTATTCTCCTTCCTTAAAGAGGGGAGGGGGCAATAGGGCTTATATAGCCTTGGACAGACAGACAAACTGATAGACATTCTTTTTTATAGATATAATTATATTTATTTAAGAATAAGGCGAATATATTTAGGCTATTGTGACCAATATCAACAACTTTGTTAAAGAAAATATGTATATATCACTTCTACATGGAAAGGAAACTATTAGGAGAATCGCCAAGACATAACCATTATATAGTGCTTGGAAGGGATCAGGATAAGGATTAGGGATGGTGCCCAATCACTTGGACGGTCTGGGATTGAAGCGAGACCGTCGCTGTACCGTCCAGCCCAAGTGGTTGGGAATCATTTCTACAAGTGGAAAATATCTTACCTATAAAAACATTAATACAATCCCCACATATAGAAATAATATGAAAAAATATTTCTACCCCCTCACTTTCACTCCCGCTTCTTAGTATATGCAATCTGAGTTTATTGTTGTCCTGAATTATGTTCAGGACTACAGTATTCCTCTCAGGGAAAATTGGCATTAAGTCCATTAAGTAACAAAAAAACAATATATCTTCTAATGATGAAGATTTATTGTGGGAAGAAATAATATATTACAATTGTTTCCAAAAGTATAGTTTCAATTATACATTGAGTAGTATTTTTTCGTTCATTTTAACCAGTATTTGATAAATTTAATACGGGGAAAAATATTCCAAACTATCTAATGTTTTAGTTTCATAGCCTGCTATAGAAATAGGAGAGTCTGAGTTTGGGCTCCAGCTCGTGGTATGGGATGACAAAAGAAACAAAAATAGGACGTGAGCAAATAGGGAAATATGTATCATGGATAAATATCGCCTGACTATCGAGATGTGGACTTTGTAAACTAGCTCATCTTGCTAAAGAGGGTAGAAAAACACTTCTCAAAAGCGTGCGATTTATATAGTCGTCAAAAGCTATTTCCATGTCAATTAACTTGGTAAATATATCCAAAATGATATCTTTTTGTTAACAGACGATACATGGAGACAGGTTTTATTGACGATATTTAAAAACACAAGTAAATTCTCTGCAACTTGTAGATGATTTTATGTTGCATCCTGATGAATGTGTTCTTGTAATGTTTTTTCTTTAAATCAATGACGCGATCAGAGTTTGCATCGGGGAGGAATTCATCAGAACAAGGTTTCTTTAGGGGTTTATTCTCCAGACCAAAGTTAATTTTTCGGTTAATTTATCATCCCATAATTTATCTCTGGGTTCATATATCAGATCTTTGATATATGCTTTGCTTTGTGGTTCATTCATCAGACAATTTTTTATGTGTAACTTTGTTTTCTAATTTTTTCATTATTCAATTGTATTTTGTTGCCTAAGCATTTATTGATATTACTAGATGCTTCGATTATGTAATTATATACTGTACACGATTTTTATCGCATTTAATTTTTGCTAGTATATTGACAAGAAAACTTGTTGCTGAACATTTTTTATTTAATGAAATTGGTTACATAGTTTGAAGCCCGCTCCTTTAAATCACGTTTCAACACTTATACAAAAGAAGAAACGCATTGCATTGAGAGGAATTAGCGCTTCTAGTGTACATTCATTATAATGCATTTAAAAAGAAATAAACTTTATCTTCAGATTCCACAATTTTATTATGTAATTTTTTTACATTAGAAGCTTGTTAATTGTCATTTATGAGATTTCTCTAGAAAAAAACTTGATGTTCTAACATATACGATTTTATATACATTTACTTTTTGTTTGTCAGTCTGCTAGTTTGCTGTGTGTCTGTCTGTTTGCCTGTCTCTATGCCTTTCTCTTTGTCTGTCTGTCTGTCTGTCTGTCTGTCTGTCTGTCTGTCTGTCTGTCTGTCTGTCTGTCTGTCTCTCTCTCTCTCTCTCTCTCTCTCTCTCTCTCTCTCTGTTTCGTGGCCTGCTTAATGGATTAGTTATGAATATTCACGAGTCCTCAAAATCAGATTTAAATGATCCCCAGGAGAAGGAACAGGATAATGTGGCGACTGTGTTGAGCGGGAGTGTGAGTGTTGCTCTGATATGAAACTAGTATCATTCACAAGTCTTAGTGTTGGCTATTCCATTCCATGACGCAACCAAGGTTTAACTGTCCTAACTACCTGTAACACCTGTCCTCATTATTTGTCTCTCTGTCATTTGTTGCAAAGATCTTTGGAAATGTAAGGAGTGCCTTGCGAAACGCTTCCCTAGGCGTCAGAACATAAATATAGTGTGAAAATGAACTTTGGAGGGTTAAATTTTTAACTTCCATAAACAGTATTAATAAGATTCGTGTTAGAATCATTAATCTTACCCTTTCGGTTATATTTAACAACATTATATATATATATATATATATATTTATATATATATATATATATTTATATATATATATATATATATATATATATATATATATATATATATATATATATATATATAGATATATATATAAATATATGTATATTATACATATTATTCAGAACATTTATGTTTCTTTTATATACTGAACATAGGAATGTTTAGATTTGGTTTCTATCTATATTTTTTCTGGACTCTTTGACTTCAAAAGTACAAAAAGTTAACATTATCATGGTGCATTACTACATTATGGTACTTTCGACCAATCACTTACCATAAGTACTATTATTTCAGGAGGAGGATTGAAGTAAACACTTGTAAAACACTGTACTTTCATATGATGATCTTATATCCAAGATATATGTTTAGATATCATCATATAGATGATATATGTATAATGTGTGATCTTTAATTAGGACAATTTTTCTGAGTAATTATAAAAAAATTTTTTTAGTGTTTTTGAAAATTTCATTGATTTGTATAGTGCGTTTGTGGGCGTGATGGTCTCTCCCTACAGTTGCATTGATTGTGTATTGTGGTATTGTATATTGTTGTGCCGAAGCGCTTTGCATGTTGCAAGAATGTAGCATTCATAACACCACTGTTATGTTCTGTCACAATCGAATGTACCTTCTTGTTAATAAATAAATATATAAACATTCAGCGAGTTACAGTACAAGATGAAATTTAGAACCGAAAATATTTCTTGTCGTATATTGATTATTTATGGTCATGGTTATTAAAGCATTCGTTGTTGGGGGGATATTATTTACGCATTATTAACCCGTTATTGTGTTCTTAAACTTTAACTGAGCCTTAAAATATATACATAAATTTAGTTTTGCGTGTGGATATTATTTGTTCAATATGTTATTTATTTCAGGTGATTAAGAAAGGCCCGGGTCGCACTGAGGCGTCAGGGCGATGTAGGAAGGTCAAGGTCACATGATCAAGTCAACTTAATAATGAAAGGTCAGGGTTCAGGGTGATGAAGGATAATAATTTTCACAACAAAAGGTCAAAATGATAGTGGAAGGCGAGAGTCGCAGTTTAAGCACAAATACATATAGGAAAGTTAGAGTAACTGAACAAATCCACAAGGGCCGTCACGAGGATTCGAACCGACGTCACAGCCCTTGTGGATTTGTTTATTTGATGCATCATGCTATTGTGATTTCTGTGTGTTAGAGTAACTGTGTGGTTGTTGTCTACGTGAAGGCCAAAGGTCAAGGTCAGAACGTGGAACCAAGGGAATAAATCTAGCTCAGGGTAAGGATGGGAGGCAGCACAGTTTAGGGGGTCAAGGAGAGATATTTGTAGGCTTGCTAGGGCTCGAACCCTGGCCCAAACTGAGAGTGAATGGAACACGGAGAGGAGGTCATGGTTAATTCCTGCTGCTTTGGGTATATCACCTGGCTCTACAACTCTCTACAGCAAGTATCACAAACTCCCAAATCGCGACTGAGAAAACAAGATAAAAGAACCAAACTTAATGTGAGAGTCTGCCTAATAAGAGTGCATTTTTAACATAAATTATTTGTGTAACTAAGAAACACTAAATATATAAAATGTAGTGTCGCGATGTATAACATGCAGCTGCTTTGAATCAGTCAACAGTGAAATAATTACGCAAGATCTTGATATACAGCGGACACAAGAGTTGTATATCATATTCAGCCTGTGAATTGTGTCACATTATGGTTTCATGTAGGTTCCTGCCTCTGCCCCCACTAGCACTACTGCCTCGCTTGCTTCCTCCACCAACAATACCGCCTCTCACCCTCTATCAACACTACTGCCTCTCTCCCTCCACCAACACAAATCTTTTCCCATCTATTCGCTCACATTATTACATCTCATCTTCAGTTCGCATCAGTGCCTCTCACTTTCAGCACCACTGCCTTTTCCATTTCGCCAGCACTACCACCTTTTCCTTCCCAGCACTACTGCGTTTTCCTTTCCGCCAGCACTATGCCTTTTTCCCAAGCCAAAATCCCTATTTGTCCCTCTCTGCCAATCACTATACCTTCCACTATTCTATTTTCCACCTTTGACCCTGTCTTCATATTTAATGTCATTTCATATAGACAAAGCATTCTTCAAAATCATTCTCTCTCTCTCTCTCTCTCTCTCTCTCTCTCTCTCTCTCTCTCTCTCTCTCTCTCTCTCTCTCTCTCTCTCTCTCTCTCTCCCTCTCTCTCTCTCTTTCTCTCTCTCTCCTCATTCCTTCACCATTGAATGTAACAATAAACAAAACGAAGAAAGACTGCTCATTAAATAGATTTATAATCCAATAAAAAAGGTTATAAAGCACATGCCGTTAAAAAATATATATGAAAAGTCAGTAAATATCATGCAAAAAAATTCTTCAAATTAATTAGTTCTTACTTTTTCTTTTAATTTGTGAAAGAATCAAATACATATGATATTCGTAGCGTAGAACAATGGTGAGCAGCGAGGTAAGCAATTGTATACAGGAGCAAGGCGTGATGTGTGTGCGTGTGCGTGTGTGTGATGTGTGTGTGATGTGTGTGTGCGTGTGCGTGAAGTGTGTGTGGGGGTAGGGGGGGGGGGAGGTTGTTGGAGTGTGAATATTCACCTATAAGTTAAATATTTATGTTTGGTCTTGAAATGTGTCAATGAACTTTTAGATTACTTATTTTCAGTCGCCGATAACCTATTGTAGCTTCATATTGAGAATATAAAATATTAAAATATTTATATTACATATATATGAGCAAAGTTTGAATGGTGCCCCAAGCACATATATCACTTTAACTCAATGACCCCCACCCCCCCTCAGAGAATTGGCTACCAATGGGGACCATTGAAGCTTAGATCATAAATGTTTCGAGTACGAACCAGGCATGTTCAGAGATTTGATGAAATATCTGGGCCACAAACTGCCACGAGTGTCGCCGGGTGATGGTTGGTCATGGAACTTGATCAACACGGTTTGTGGTTTGACACATGGTTTATATTTGGGATCTGATCTTCCAGAATTTTCAATGTACATGTTAAATGATACAGTGTTTTCTCCGAAAAAAACATATGAGTGGTTGCATATGTTTTACGTTAATGTGTAGTTGTGCATGCATGCGTGCGTGTTCCATAGTTTCTTTTCCCTAACAATTTACAAAGGTCCAAACATCCACATATTTATTTATTTATATACAAGAAGGTACATTGAGTTTATGAGAGTACAGAGCACTGAAGTTTTACATTCTTGTAAAGCCACTAGCACGCATAGCGTTTCGGGCAGAAACCGAAACAGAAATATATATATAAACCAAACTCACAATATATAAACGAAAGCAAGAACCAAGTCACCTGTGTAACACTGGAAAGGAGGCCAAGAAGGAGGTGACGGACCAAATAAAATAAAATAAAATGTAAAAGGAAGATGAGGAGTAGGTTGAGGGGGTAGTGAGGGAGAGGCGCCCCCGTCAATACCACCATCACAGGTAATGGGTATTCCGGAGCCATCACATCACCCTTTAGGTTTCCCGGAGCAATACCTTAGATAGAGAGGAGGTGCTTGAGGCGGTCGCCCAGAGTTGGTACAATTCCTGGCATATTCTCTCTGCGTGTGCCAGAATAGATCTTATAAGTGCTTGTGCTTACCTATCAGCCACCCATCAGGTGTGCTTACCTATCAGCCACCCATCAGGTGTGCTTACCTATCAGCCACCCATCAGGTGTGCTTACCTATCAGCCACCCATCAGGGAGGTGAGATCTAATTCTTTATGCTTCTTCTCCCAGCCGTTTATACCTGACGGGCTAATTATCTCTCTCTACGGTAACATTTCCATCATATTAATTTGCTGTCGTGGACGGAATTAGCTTCAGCAACCTCGTCCTTCAATGAATTCAACTTGCCAACGAAGTTATTTACGTCTCTTCGAATCAATTGTGTGAACAGCTTCCAGAAATGTCCCCTTGTCTTAGCACTTTTTAATATAAACTGTCTTCCATTGTCCACATCCTCTAATCCAGTTCAATTCATGTATGTAGTTATTGAATCCCGTTCTGTTTCTTCTATTCTCTAAGGCTGTGAGGGTGGGTTTCAGACTTTGAGAGAGAGAGGATGAGGTAGAAATAAAACTGAAAGAAATTTATGAGAAGTGGGAGGTAATATTGCAACAGGTGAGGAGCAAGCAAGAGAGAGTCAGACACGGTAGTGGGCTCAGTGAGCAGAAGTCGAAAGAGGTTTAAGAAAATTTAAAAAACAGTACAAAGAGAAGGAAAAAACTGTGTGGCAGAAAACGAGCAATGCTGGCGCAGCGACCGCCTTGGTTTTTGGCGGGGTCGGCGTTCGATCCCCGATGGCTGGGCACGCTTCCTTCACTACGTCTTCATATCCCAGCTCAATGTTTTCATATCCCCTACCTTATGTTTCAGGAGAGGATAGTCGTTTCCAATTTGTTAAAGTCTTTAACAGTTAGTCTTCCGTTGTGTGAAGTGGATATTGGTTAATTTACAGTTGTCTACAGTGGACAGTACACAGACTCCTGATATCATCCATTCCAGAAGACAAGAAATATAGTGGGATTATTTGATGAACTAATCACATTTTGTTTGACCCTGTGTAAAAGGAAGCCCGATATATATATATATATATATATATATATATATATATATATATATATATATATATATATATATATATATATATATATATATATATATATATATATTTCCAATTTTTTCAAGCGTCTGGAGCAAGCATAAATGGAAGGAATAACAATGCCGTAAACAAATTGCGAGATTGGAATTGTTTCAGAGAAACAATGAAGCCTTTAGAAATAATATTTTCCTTACGTCTTCTATTTTTTTCGTATATTTTTTTAATTTCTTCCACTTCACAATATTATTTTGTAACTTTTTTAGTTTTCTTCAGAATTTTGGCATTTGTCTTTTTTCGGCTATTTTATTATTTCATACTGACGCCAGCCGCCCAATGAGAATGCAGTAAAAGATTGCACAGTCTCCTCGACAGGCTGGCCACCTCATTTTCTCACTTCTCATCCCACACACATGGAATGTATATTGCTGTATTTTCCCATTTGTATTCACTTTTTCTCTGCCTCTGATGATGCCAAGTTAAATTTAGCGAAATACCTTGGGTCCTTTACAAATGTGAAATAAACTTTGAAATATGGAGAAGAATCATTACGTTTAGTCAATATTTTCTATCTGTAAAATAGAATGATAGTTTATTTGCTTGTGTGTCCAAGATTGGAGGCCAGACGCTATGGGCTAGCCTCATGCAACTTTGCATGGGGAAGTTGTGACTGTATGGGGGAGGGTCATTAACGGGTAGAAAACAACCATTGTGTATCTGTTTAAGAAGTATCGGTTCCAATTACGACTCCCAGCGAATCCCATGAAGTCTGAAATTGTGGCTTCGTTTACTCAAGATTGGGAAGGAGAGAGGGGAGGAGGAGAGAAGGGGTGGAAGAGAGAGAAGGGAGAGGGAGGAGAGAGAGGAAAAGAGGTAGAGGGTGAGAGTTGTTACTGAAGAGAAACAAAAATGGATAAAGGAATCGAAGGGAAAAGAGAAGCAAATCATCTGAGACCCATACGTTTGTTTCATTGTTTCATGAATGGGGATGCATATGGGGGGAGGGGGAGGACGAGAATATAGCTAGAGAGATTAGCAGAGATAAATAGGTAGAGACAGAAATAGATAGGTAGAGGCAGAAAGAGAGAGAGAGAGAGAGAGAGAGAGAGAGAGAGAGAGAGAGAGAGAGAGAGAGAGAGAGAGAGAGAGTAAACAGGACTACGCCAATTATTCCCTTTAGTGTATATGTATGTATTGTATATGTATATATTTAGATATATATATGTATATATTGTGTATATATATATATATATATATATATATATATATATATATATATATATATATAAATAATGTAAATGGATAAAAGTTGTGTCTTAAAAAGTGTTTTGTTTCAGTTCATAAAGTTCATAAAAGTCCGTGTTGTCTATAGCTTTATGAATTTACATTTAACTCCGCAATAATCCGACTACACACAAAAGTAAACTCTAATATTAGTTTCACGCAATATACAACCTGAATTCTAAATGTGACATATATTATTCTCAATGCGATACAATCAATTTCAGTATTCAATTTCAGTATTCAATTTCGGTACTTCTGTTTATTGCAACTACTTGCTTGAACGACTTCCGTGGAAGGCGTTCGCAGCCAAGAGTATCCTTATCCTCTGGGATCTTCCTTCTTCCAAGAAAGTGCTTGTGATATATGAAGCAAGAAAGAATCAGCACGAAGCAAATACGACTCATTTCCATATTATTGCGTTACCGGAGGACCGATAACACAGTACACGCTGGGGTGTAGAGGACAGAGCCGATATTCTCACTTGTGGACGCTGTTAGGTGCCTCATACGTTGATTGACAAGGGAAAAAAAGTAAGAAAGAGACAACTTTTGGGAACGGATTCAATGGGTGTTCTGCTATGTTTGGAACTTGAGGCAGACTTGCTTAGTAAGATGGAACTACGACCACATAAAGTTTAGGCAGGATATCCTAATCATGCTGCTATCGCATGCCGTTTTACAAGGCGATAATTTTGTTCACATCCTTGTATATCTCATATCATCAGATTGTTTTTATTGAAAATATTACGAACATGATCCTATATTCGCTTTATAACCAGGTCTAACATTACTGACGGATGGGGCGAGGAGTTAAAGTTAATAAGTTAATTTAATAAGTTTAATTTAATAAGTTAATAAGAAGTTAATATACAGTCTACCCTCCCTGCCCAGCGACCGAACCCCGCTGAAATCCTCTTAAATGTATTTTATGTATTGATTGATTCATAAACATATAAAAAAAGCTGAGAGAACTTAGCTGTTGTGAAACAAAAGTAGCTCTGAAGCCTAACTATACTGAGTACTTTTGATTGATTATTCTGCAGGTGAGACTCATCGAGGTACTGAATATTCTAGAGACGCTTAGTAATTAAACGTATATTCTAGAATTATATATACCAAATGACAAGGTTAATTAGTCCTGAGCTTTCATGAACCCAAAATACACATAAAAAGTGTATTTATCAGTACTTTGATAAGAGTATTTATCAAGGAGAGAGAGAGAGAGAGAGAGAGAGAGAGAGAGAGAGAGAGAGAGAGAGAGAGAGAGAGAGAGAGAGAGAGAGAGAGAGAGATCTACATGGAACCACTTTTTCCAGTTCCTGCGATGTAAAACTGAGTTTAAAACCTTTTTTCACATTCCAAACATTAGGAATAATGTAGTACTCGTTACAGTAAATTCTTTAGTCAGCAAAGTTTCAGATGATGATCCACTCTTGTTTCAACTCTTCGAGTTTTTCTGGAAATTACTTTTGCCTAAAAACTTGAAGTAAACAAAACAAAACAAAAACGTTGATTGGACTATAACAAGTATTCTGTTGACATCTTGATAGCTTTTTCTGTTTTAAATATTTACGAGATGGTGACATGTTCTCACCGTGGTGTGTTGGTGTACTATTTCCTATTTGTATTTACTATTTGTGTCGGCAGAATCGAGCTATTAGCTCTTAGACTCCCCGCTTTCTAACCAATTCATTTGTTTTCCTCTTATGCCTACTACATATATTTTTCTCTAACACACGCACTCACATACACATGCACATCCCCAGGAAGCAGTCCGTAGCAGCTGTCTAACTTCCAGTTACCTATTTACTGCTAGGAGCACTAGGAACAAGGAGCACTAGGGTGAACTTTAAACTTTCACTGGTAGGTTGTTGACATGGCTTAGGGATTACCTGGCCCAGGAGCGGGGCTGTTTGTGAACGTTTGGTGAGAGGCAGTATGAAAAAAGAGTATAGGCGTTTAGTGAGAGGCAGCTTAAGGACGTGTGGATGAGAGGCAGCTTGAATACACTTGGTGAGAAGTAGATTGTAAGCATATATGTGACAAACAGCTTGAAGTCGTAGGGGTGAGAGGCAGCTTACTGACATATATAAGAGACAGCTTAAAGGTGTGTGGGTGAGAGGCATCTTGAAGGCATGTGTGTCAGAGGCAGCTTGAGAGCCTGTGGATGTATATTACACACATTGTGAAGGCTTCAGTGTGAATATTTACAGGCTGCTGCGGCCACTACCATTTGTCTACATAAATCCTGCTGGAGGGAAGGTTTTTTCATGCCAAATTTATGTATCGTCAGATGTGTTTACCCAGAGTGGAATAACTTGGTGCTGCCAACCGTGGTTATAATTATTATGATAATAACGTTAATTTACATGCTAATAATAATGACAATGATGAAGTAATTCTGATGAGCACAGTGACGACGACGCCAATAATATTAATATAATAATAATTATATAATTATATTGATAGTGGTATTAATAATTCCTATTATTATAATAAGCAAAGTGTACTTGAGTTCAGTGCCGTGTATCAGGTCTCTAAATCAAGGGAAATATGCCTGGTCTGTGTATGTACACAAGTACACAGTACATGTACATAAGTACATGTACTGTGTGCATGTACTTATGAGACGATGGTGTGTACACAAGTACACACCATCGTTTCAAAAGTACACACCATCATCTCACAAGTAACGTATCGTCAATGCAAGCGTAACACACTAACGCGCTGTAACACGTTCTTCGCAATTGTCGTAACGCTCCAACTTTTTGTAACGTGTCCATCAGTACATCCAGTTTCCACGCGATTTCCTAAGATTTCCATTGGACTTAGCACCCTGAGTCTGAGTTTATATGGAAGCGTAACCCGCTACTATTTCGGCTTATTAAATCTTGCAAAAGTCTTCCGAAAACCATCACCATCAAAATATTTAGTGCTGGATCTTACGTCTGTTTGTAATATATTTCCTTCTGCATGTTCCATCTCAGCGAATATTTGGATTTACCCGAATCTATCGCTGAAAAATGTGCTACGAAAACTGAATAGAGAGTATGAGAAAAAGATGTATACAATATGCATTAAACCCGGTAAATCTCTCTCTCTTTCTCAGTGCCCCACGGAGACAGTTCCGCTGTTGACACCCGTGGTGTTCTGCCCCTTCACTCCCTCCATTTATATCCAAATTAAGCCGTCTGGACGACGCAACACGAAGCCATTTACATCTAAACACTTCATTTAAATCCTCATGTTGTCTCTTCGCACGTCCAACTCCCATTTGCAGAAAACATTTACTGGCGAGAGTGTCTTGTAACCCAATCCTTTCATGCTGAGTGCCTTTAGAAGCCGCCTTAGCTACTTCACATTACCAACGGCATACTTCAACTGCATAGTTAACGGCATTAAAGTTAAAATCTTTCTCTAACTCTGTTCAGTTTTAATGTTGTTGGACATTAATATCCATAGTTAACGGCATTAAAGTTAAAATCTTTCTCTAACTCTGTTCAGTTTTAATGTTGTTGGACATATATATCAATGAGTTTTGGTGGATATTTATAGGTGTTGGCTTGTAGGGGTTAATAGGGCTTCTGCCGTTTAGTTTATTCATATGTTCTTATTTTCTAACACTTCGGTATTAATCATCCTTGCTCACGACGCCTTGCTTCGAGGTTTGTCTTGTGAATGCCAGCTGTTTATCGTATTAAATTACTGTATAAAAAGTCTTAACTCAATTACTGCCTCACCATAGCCGGTGCTAAATGGGTGCACTACGGGCTCACAATAGCCGGTGCTAAATGGGTGCACTACGGGCTCACCATAGCCGGTGCTAAATGGGTGCACTACGGGCTCACCATAGCCGGTGCTAAATGGGTGCACTACGGGCTCACCATAGCCGGTGCTAAATGGGTGCACTACGGGCTCACCATAGCCGGTGCTAAATGGGTGCACTACGGGCTCACCATAGCCGGTGCTAAATGGGTGCACTACGGGCTCACCATAGCCGGTGCTAAATGGGTGCACTACGGGCTCACCATAGCCAGTACTGCTGGGAACGTTTTGTTCCGTGTTGCTGAATCTATAACAACAACAACAAGTCTTAACTCTGTTTTGTGTTCCTTGGCTTGTGTTCCATCCAGGATTCGACATCAATCATTAAAAACTCTAATGATTATATAACTATACTTATGTTTACACCAATCACCAGGTATACAAAAATCTTCATTATAAAAGTACAACACCTATCATGATGCAACGCTATATCCATTCTGGAGTACAGCAACTCATACCCACCTCGATAAAAAATAAAGTAATATCAATAACAGTGGTCAATATCACATGCTGCTGTTCACGCATGGGTTAAACTATGAAAATTAACTCGGACACAATTTCCACGTGAAATATATTAGTTATTATTATTATTATTATTATTAATATTATTATGCAACAGAAACACCATGAACAATTATTTTGTTTGGTGTTGGGTTTAAGGCCTCTGAACCTCTGGAGGATTATTAAAACCACCACAAGAGTCCACTTGCAACACAGCAAGTGAAATAAAATCCCAGAGCATAGTCCAGAATTAACTCATAGTGAGTATACACAGATTAATGGGTACAACTCTCGGTGTATATATTCCTAAGTCAAAAATGCTCTTGTATTTCTCTATACTTGTGCTCTAAAAGCAACCATTTAGTTACAGTGATGGAGATAATGTATAGAGAAAATGGTTACAAGGGAAGACAAGGAGGAGGAAGGGAGGAAGGATGTGGAGTGGATGAGGGAGAGAGAGAGAGAGAGAGAGAGAGAGAGAGAGAGAGAGAGAGAGAGAGAGAGAGAGAGAGAGAGAGAGAGAGAGAGAGAGAGAGAGAGAAAGCGAGACTGGGAGGGTGCTGTGTGGAGATGGGAATAGTGTGTGGGCATAACCTGGTTGACCCTGGGACAGCCAGGTAACCAATCTAATTTGTATATAGTTAAAGCATTCAGATAATTCGGATATTAAATATGCCAGGAGAGAGAATTGCTGCGGGGCACCGTGTATTATGCAGCCTACCGGCTCCGGCCACAGGAGGAATTGTAACGAGCTACCAGAGTGGAAACCTTTGATGGTTATTATTAATTTCAAGATTTTCGATGAATACTTTTTAATATTATAATCACTAGCTTTAAAGTCCTGATCATCAGTGTTACACGGTCAGAATAGTGTTATAATCAGTGTTATTCTGTCATTCTTGTACGTGCTATTTTCTGAATAGCAGTACCATAGTCATTAGCATCATAGTTCCCAGCACGACAGTGCCAGGCTCAATAACAGTCCTCAACACTGACTCCAGCACCACATCACAGTCCTCGACACCACAGCCCTCAGCACCACAACACAGTCCCCCAACACAACAGCCCTCAGCACCACAACACAGTCCCCAACACAACAGCCCTCAGCACCACAACACAGTCCCCAACACAACAGCCCTCAGCACCACAACACAGTCCCCAACACAACAGCCCTCAGCACCACAACACAGTCCCCAACACAACAGCCCTCAGCACCACAACACAGTCGTCAACACAACAGCCCTCAGCACCACAACACAGTCGTCAACGTACAGCCACGGGAGTATGGTACAGTCTCCCACATTAAATATTCTCGCTCAGGTTGTTCCCGCCGAGCATTCTGCGGTGAAGTGAACGACGCCTGATAAACTTAACTGCAGTTTTCCTTTGTACTAGTTTGTTTGTCCCTTGGTATCAAAGTGCATTATGTTTTCCTTCTCCATTTTAGTCCATTATATATATATATATATATTATATATATATATATATATATATATATATATATATATATATATATATATATTATATTATATATTATATTATATTATATATATATTATATTATATTATATTATATTATATATATATATATATATATATATATATATATATATATATATATATATATATATATATATATATATATATATATATATATATATATATATATATCGTCGTCTGCCTTGTCTGTACACGCTGTAACATTCACATCATTTTTATATTAATTTTTTTTACATGTTAATTTTTGTCGAAATTTACATTAACGTTGGCGTTGGATATTCATGTTTTTAATCATTGTTTCATATGCGGTTTATTGTGGTACATTCCGTTCTCTACTATAATGTATATCAGAGGGTAAATAAGTAAATATTATTTAGGTATAAGAAAGCTCACAGCTTAAAATCTTGAGGATTTTAAACCTCATGTGCCTGGATTACCTGATTTGTAGCTATTTATAGTACCTCTCCCTGGGTGATGTGTTATCTTAAGCCACGGATTACCTGATTAAGATCTATCCCTACTACCTGTGCAGTAGGAAGAGTGTAGTGTAAAAAAACTAAAATAAAAAACTCCATGGAGTACGGGTTTGGCAAATGAGAAATGCGGCGTCAACTAACACGACAATGACAGCAACACAACCAAGAAGGAGTGACGACCTGTCGGAAATATTTCAGTTGCGTTGCTGCTGAAGAAAATATGGTTTAAGGAGACACGTACCACCCATGTGTCATTCTTTAACGCTAGGTTGCTGGGAGTCGCGCGGCCGCTACTACCTCTAGTCATGCCAACTCTACCGACATGTGTGTCGTGAAAGAGCCGGATGATTTTCGGAATCAGTTTGGAGGCATTGTCAATCAGGAATCGTCGTGTGGACATTTTTGTTTAACTGGCTTCGTCCATTATGCGTCGTTCATCAGATATTATCCGTTTGACAGCGTTCAGCTGGCATCGTTCATCAGCAATCGCTTAGCAAGCCTTCGTCTTAGAGTGATTACAAGATTATATATTTTTTTTAGGCTTCAAGACATATGAGAATAACGAAAATTAGGAAGAAATAGTAATAAAAAAGGTACACACGCTTCCAGCATTGTGGACCCAATCCGGTGACCAACAATAGTTTTTCATCATTGTTTAACAGTTGCTATCCATGCGACACGGACAATGTATAAATCCCATCACGCGCTACAGAGCAGCTAGAGCTTCATCAATCAGTCCTCCAGCACTGATCTCGAGCCCAAGATAAATATTAGCCTAATCAGTCTGGCAGAGAAAGAATTAGAACATGGCAGTGTCAGTGTATCAACATAACCAACATGTACGAATTTACACATTGATTAAAAGATACTCGACATTTATTTGCATTACAGAGTAGAACACAAATACCCGGACATATGCGTAATGGGTTTTGTTTGAAAAGCCTACCATTGTTGGCATAATGTGTGTGGTTCTGGTCTTATGTTCATCCGCCCTTCCTTCCTTCCTGCAAAGCCTGCTATCTTTTCCTTCTAAAATACTGTTACAAATAGTCTAGGTAGAAGAAGTTTTATTTAAGACCTCAGACTACATTATGTAGCACCATACTTAATAATATGCATTAATATTATTCATCACACATGGTTACAATATCTTTTGTTATTACAAAAGCCGTGCTTACATGATGGGAAGATGAAGGACAGAGGAGTGACATGATTTTCATTGTTATTGTGCTTTCTGTATCTTCAACTAGCCACTCGTCTACCATCTTTCCATCCTCCAACTATCCATTGGTCAACCACTTTTTCATGCTCAAAATCATTTAGTACTTTCTCTTCTTAAAACATGTTTTCTCTCCTAGACAAGTTTGTCCTTCTAAGGACAGATTTATCCTTCTATGGAAAGTGTTGGATAATAGTACCGTGAACCTTATGTGGTTCACACGTTACAATGATCCACGTGTTCCTTCAGTGCCCCCCTCCAAACACCGACTCATAACACATGTAGAAAACAAATTGACCCAATCAATCAGACAGGACCAAATTATAGTCATCTTGGAAGGTACCATTCGTCTTCAACTTACCCGAAGGGCACGTACGAACTGAGTTATGGAAAGGACATCTATTCGAATTAAAGAGTCCAGATCATAAATTTCCATCCCTGCCAGGGAAGGTTGGGAGGGAAATGAGAGGGAAGGAGAGGAAAAGATGAATGGGAGGGAGGAGAAGGAAGCGAGGGGGGAGGGAGCAGCAGCGAGCTGCGTCTGAATAATGCTGCTTGGTAATGGTGCTGCCTGCCACAGTTGTCTCCAGAGCTGGTCGACTGGTGATAAAGAGCGGTCAGGCACGAGACTCTTGTGTGACCAACCCACCCTATTTCACCGTCCCTCCCTCTCGCCCTCCAACACGACTGTGCAATACATCTTGTTGCAAGAAGAGGCGTATTGCACAAGGAGTATAGATTGATTTAAAAGCAAGTTTTCCAACTGGAGGTTGGAAAAGAAGGCAGGATCCAAATCAAAATTTTGTTTTCTATGACGAATTCAGTAACAAACTGCGTCAGGAAGTGATCTTCGATCTTTTCTAGGAATTATTCTGCCTCAGAATTGCCATTTTTTAATGCCCAATCTAATACTCAAAGTTGTAAGTCTCAAACAATACATAGATTATTTCAAATAGGTTTACTGCCAGATTTGTTTAGACCAGGAATCTGTATATTACTCTTATTAACAGATTTTCGTCATTATCATTTACTCATATGGTTTCTGAAAGAATATTTGATTTGATCCGTTTTACAGTGAACTTCAGATCCTCTTTCACATGGATAGCAACTCCATTTTGTTTTCTATATGTTATTTCAACATAATAGAGCTTCAATCCTTTGATCTGTTGTATTGATATTAAGCAATAAATGCTATATTATCAAACTTCGCAGTATACAGTAGTCTTTTGATATCCTCTATCTTGTTCCTCACACCCTTGAAGTTTGTTTAGTATATTTGTAGACTCCTTATCTGTGCCCTCATATAATTTAGCATATTCTATTTGTATTTGAATTTACATAACAAAATTGTTCGTTTTTGCTTTTACGACCTATTTTCCATTCTAATAGTTGTCTTTAGTTGTCACGCATACCAGCATGATTAAGTCTTACACACTATTTCATCTAATGAGCTTACAAACACTTACCCCAAACCTTAAATGCATCGTATTCAAAACTGACGACAATCTCAAGTCACTAAAGATAACAACACATATGGTGTAAGAAGAACTTATGTTAGACAACACGCACGGTGTAAAAATAGCAGAGTAAAACAAATTTTCTTGTGAAGTTAGATACTGACTTTACGTCAAGCGACATCACGTTTAACGATCAAGTTAAATAATGCTAAATTATTTACACACCAAATGGAGTCTACCTTCGTTAATGTAGTAATGATTAAGTACTGTTTAATGCCTTCAAGTTGCGTGTATCAGCATTTTACATTACTTCTAAATTTTGCACTTGAAAAATTCTCAGCAATCTTTGTATATACAATTTTTATTTTGATTTTCATTAGTTCATGCATTTCTTTTCCACAATTTAATATTTTAACGGCATATACTTTTTAATAATTCAGATCAACGATATTATTTCCGTCACATCAATTTCCTTTTGATGTGACGTAATCAGTGGATTACATTTTAGATGAATTTCAACACTTGCAGTGTTAAAACTGCGATATGTTTGTCGTGATGAAAAATGAACGTGTTTTTTTTAGAACGTATTAGCCAGGGCTTGCGAAGGGTATGTCTCATCATGCTACGACTCTTAAAATATTTTAAGGATCTCATTGAGAGTGTCTGATTTATATTACAAACCGGATAGGCTGAGAATCAAGAATAAACTTTCATCTGTACCTAATACATAATAAGGCATGTAACGGATTTATTGTGACACTGATGACTTGTGCCAAATGATTATAATACAATCTCAATGCATCTTTGACATGTTTTCTGAACGAACATCTATCACTATCATCTACGAACATCTATCACTATAAGGGAGCCGGTCGGCCGAGCGGACAGCACGCTGGATTTGTGATCCTATGGTCCTGGGTTCGATCCCAGGCGCCGGCGAGAAACATTGGGCAGAGTTTCTTTCACCCTATGCCCCTGTTACCTAGCAGTTAAATAGGTACCTGGACGTTAGTCAGCTGTCACGGGCTGCTTCCTGGGGGTGGAGGCCTGGTCGAGGACCGGGCCGCGGGGACACTAAAAAGCCCCGAAATCATCTCAAGATAACCTCAAGATCATGTCTGAAATAACTGCTTCGCTCTTTTCAATTAAAAATATTATTATTTGCGTACTCTTTAATTAAAAAATATTTTATGGTATAAGTTGTATATTAATCCTGACATTTTGTAATTAATTGCGTTTTTTATATAGAGTACTTAGGAATTCGGCGTTAATACATGCAGGAACATCATTAGATAAACATTTCACAACATCTAAGGTCACCCTTTTCACACGATTAATTTGCCACAACACAAGAGATAATTACAGCCCGTTATCAATAATAGTCATGGTAGCTGCTGTAAAGATATCTACAGAAATGTTCTGATTTTATTCGAATGATTACGAATCCGCCTGTTGTTTTTATTGAATTTAGTATAATGTTGAAATGATTAACGTGCCCAGATGGCAATTCAATGATAGTTCAATTCTTTGCTGCGAGGAGCGTCAAATAATTGGGTCTACCGTGGTGTCCGCAGTATAATCATATATCAACTGATTCGCCAATATGAGTGAGTAGGAGAAATTCCGTCATATCTCAGTCGTTTAGAATTATTGGTGCTATGTGAACCCGGGAACGGATCAGTTCATAAACACATCATTCCTACCTCTCTTTCTGTATCCGAGTTTCTGCCCCTCGTTCCTGTTATACTTTTTTACCTTCATTCCTGTCATTCTTTCCTATCATTCATTTCCTCTCTCTTTCCCATCATTTCTTCCAATAATTTCTGCTTAATTCATGCCCTTAATTTCTACCTCTTATTCCCTCATTTATCTCCCTAATTTCTACCTCTCATTCCTGTGATTAATTTCTATTTCATATTTATGGCTCTCAGTGTTGCACTAATTGATGAACTCCTCCCTTCCTTGGGGAATTGTCTATATATAGAAATAAATATTCAAGTGCAGTGTAAAGCAGAATACATCTGGTAATAGTACATTCGAGTTTAGTTATGAAGTGAAACGAAAACAATGGATAATTAAATTAATATATATAGGATTATTTTTTATATATATTGGTATTAAGTTCTTTTTTCGTTATATCTATTCCTTTTATTCTCTATAGTAGTCTATACAGTATATATGATAATAAATGTGTGCAATCTAGCTAGATACCAATTTAATCCTTACAGGAAATAGAATCATCAGCTAATGTTAAATACTTTTCGTCCTCCAAGCACAAAATAATTGAAAAAAAGTTGCGGGAGACTGAGAGGTAACTCATTCTTTTATGCCCCGAGGTGGAGAGATCAGGGCTTTATGGTCCTGGGACAGAGAGGAACTCAGGGCCTCATGGTCCTTGGACAGAGAGGAACTCATGGCTTCATGGGCCCGGAGACGAAGAAATGCCCCAACCATCACGGCTACACAATCCAATTCCCTTTACTGCTCGCGCTAAATTGCTCGAGCTTAACTGCATAAGAGTTAATTGTGCCCTTCGGCCCTGGGGCACCGGAAGGCCTGGCTCTAATTTGACTATGGTTAACTTTAGGGAATTGCTAATAACAACTCTCATCCTCCTCACACCTCATGTCTCGAAGACAGGTTTAAATATTATTCTGTATATAAATAGGTACAGAGAGAGAGAGAGAGAGAGACAAAGTGAGAGTTCAGAAAAAATATAGCCGGTAAAAGATGCGAATTCAATCCTCCCTTCTCGACAAAGGGAATCCGAATTTGACGATTTAAACTTTACTCTTGAACATATATAGCAAAAGGAGCAGAAGATAAGGAGGAACACTCTACGTAATATTATTCTGAGGAAATGCAATGTCGAGGACAAACTTGACTGTGTACAGAGTCTTGAATATTATTTTTAGGTAAAAACATGTACAGATAAAATTCATGCTTTTCTTGAGTGCGAAAGCAATTTAGGTTAGAGGTTAACTTTTTATTGATTTCAGACGAACACAAAATAAAGGGATTGTTTGTGTGTGTGCTCACCTAATTGTCCTCGACTAATTGTGCTTGCGGAGCTTGAGCTGCGGCTCCTTGGCGCCGCCTCTCAACAGTCAATCCAACTGGTGTACAGGTTTCTGAGCGTATTGGGCTCTGTCATATCTATATTTGAACCTATGTATGGCGTTGCCTCCACCACATCACGAATATATATATATATATATATATATATATATATATATATATATATATATATATATATTATATATATATATATATATATATATATATATATATATATATATGTATGTATGTATGTATGTATGTGTGTTTGATCAATTTCGTATATATGTATGTGTGCAGAAGATCCAACGATGCAAAATCTGTCGCGCTCCATATTTCGCGCCGTTCATCCTTATTCACGGGAGCAAGTGTCAGCCAGGTATGCATAAATAAATATGTACATACACGGACGAAGACTCATGGAGGGACTGGCGCTGGGAGCGACAGGGTGAGATATTACCCCGCTCTATAGTTGCTGAAACACTGTAGCAAACTTTTTTTATATTATTAATTCATTCGTCTAAAATTTTGAATTTTGCGTTTCGCTACATGTCGAGGATGAGCGAGGCGATATTTTACATATATATTATTTGTAGGTATGGAAACGATTTTTTTCTTTTCCATTTTTGTTTTGATCTGTGTCTCCACAAACTCTTTCTTCATTACGTGTATTATTTTATTTCTTCCGAGATATTTCTCGATGCTAATATTGTGTATATATATATAATATTATATATATATTCGAATGCAGCATAAATGATGGAAACCAATTTATAACAAAAGTGCTCTTTAGCTTTGTCACAACACAACAATTCGACAAAGAAGAAACATTTAGGAATAAATCAATGCTAAAATGAAAAAGACACTACCACTTCCTTCAGTTTATTAGAGAATAATTTTTAGTGCAACTGTTATCAGAGAATCTTGCAGTAACCCCTCTAAGCTAGACGAAAATCGAGAAAACGTTATTAACTCCTCGTACACGGTGTAGGATCTAATCTCATATCTGGCTCACACTGGAAGTCTCCAAAACACACCCGGTACGCACTACGAGATTCAACCTCACGTTTGCTTTATCTTGGGCCACGCACGGTCTTGTACTGACAGCTCTATACATCTACTGTGCAACATGCAACGGAGCTAGTTCAGGCGGGTGGAATGTGTATCTACGATCGTCTGGGTACACGCCTTTCAGTTGCCTCGGTACACGATATTGGCTTGTACACGAGCCTTATTCTTCCCGGTCCTCTCAGCTTCGCTTGTCCAGGTATATCCCTTAGCGAGTGAAGCGTCATAAACTTCACTCGACCAGCTATACAAATTTCACTCGTCCAGGTATATAACCTTCACTCGTCCAACTATATAAGCTTCCCTCGTCCATGTAGAGTGCTTCCCTCGAGCTGGTTCATGAGCTCAGTCGTTACGGTAAATAATATTTAGTTTCCTCGGGATCTAAGGCACTCAGGCAAGCATCCAACACAACAAAATTCTTATATTTCCTTTAAGAACAGTTTATGGAAGCTGCCCACATCCTTTCCGTAGACTGAGCTCGACATAAGTTCGTATAAATTTACTCAATTTAACCTTTACAAAAATACCTCACTTGTCCGTAAAATAAGCGAAGTAATTTATTATCAGACTCACAATAACACAGAGATTTAATACACAGAAAATGTATCGTTAAGGAATTAGTCAATTAGTGTATGGTGGTTGGTTTAAATCCAGCGTCCAGTTACTCTGTTCTACTTCCCTATTTCTTCGTAAACAATTTACGAACTGAGGATCGCAACAAAACAATGTTAAGTTGCAAGCATCTAATCATTCCGATCGATGACGATTTTTCGATTACCTTCGTAATAGTCTAATTTTCTTCTCAAACTACGGTCGTTTTGGAGGAGATTAACAGCACGTCTCAAATTTTCGATATGGGAGGGTTAAAAAAGTTAAAACCAAGGAAACATAAACATATTTTCAGTAGTCGGGGACCGGGAGCCTGTACACTTAGGTTTACCGAAGTGCACCTCCTCTCTAGAACAACCACTGACTTTCCTTAGGATGCAATCAGAAACAATTGATTAACTCTTGCCTATCTAGTTTCCTGATAAAATCACTAGAAACCGTGATAAGGATTCGAACCTATGCGCCGAATATTCCCAGGCACACGCCCAGACAACAAGGCAATGACATGGTTAAAATGATTGCATTTTTTCTTTTTCTTTTTCCACAATCGACTTGAGAATGGTCCAGGGCGGACCGAAACGTCATCGTCCCTTCACCTTCTAGTGAGTGGTCTGGTCAAACTACTTCAGCCACGTTATTGTGACTCATCGCCTGGAAAATGATTGCATCCTGGAGTTCTACTGAATCCACGAGGATTCCTGAGGCTTCCACTGAAGCCGAACCAGGGGTTCACAAAATCCCCCCCCCCCTTCCACGCCCCAAAGAATGTCCTACCTCTGACGCTCCTCTTCAATACACAGAGAGAAATTATACTAGCGTGATGTGTCAATGAGACAATCCGTATAGGAACCAAACGGATTTTCGGCTCCTACAGAATTTCTCATTGCCACATCACATTAGTGTGATTTCTATTACTTTATTGTGTGAACAGAGGCATCATTTGAAAGGAAACGTGCCCAACCGCTTCTGCCTAGCCCGGGGGTTAAACCATGGTCTCTCGGTTGAGGTGAGGATGTAGACTACTGTGCTACAGGATGATAAGCCAGCATGGCGTAACTATAACTATTATATTAAGACAATATATTTGTTCGTGATTAAAATTATTATTGTTACTGTCATTATTAATACTAAAATCTTGTTATATCCCTGTCTTCATAGTTATTTTTTATTTTTATTATTGTTGTTTTAATTCTGTTATCAACTCTGAAGATAAAGAAGCAATTTTGTGTAAACAATAGTTTATCAATTAAGATGAATGTTCATTTATACAAATTTGATTAATGATAATATAATATTATGCATCAAATTTAAAAAAAATATGACGCTTAGGATTTTTTTGGAGTTAATAATGTTGATCTAAGTCCTATAAATTCATTCATTTGAAGTAGGTAGAGAAAGAAATATATAAAGAATGATAGATGATAAAAAAAAATATAATGAGAGATGAAAGAGAGAAAGATGATTACTCGCCTATTAAACATTCATTAAAAAGTCTTTTTACTACACAGCCACTATCAGCACAAACGTTCACTCCCACATATTAAATCATCCATGTACCTAATAAATGCACCATCCAGCTTTTAAAATGTACTTTCTCGCCCACAAAAAGTGACCGTCTGTCATATGTGCGCTACTAAGTTATCGAAGGTACCCTTCCGAATATTAATCGCACCTAAATACTTTCAAATCTACCTTCCTAAATATTTAACGCTCCGTACCACTTACAAATCTACCTTCCTGCACATTAAAAGCACCAAACCTCTTATGAAAGGTAAGAAACCACTTCCAAAGGTACCCTGACAGCTTCGAAATGAACCCTCTCAGCTATCCATCTTTCACCTTTCATCCATCCATTACTCGGACCCAAATAATTATTCATAAACTTATTTTTTAGGATTCCCCTAGATATACTCGACTATATTGGCTTACGAAGAACCAGAGGACCTGCCTCTCAACATTCAATAACCTGGTTTACTATTTCTTGGTGACTTTTGCGTTCTCTTATGTCTATATTTGACTGAGTATGAGGTCTGTCATCATCAATTTATTCTTTGTATAATTTAATTTATTTGGTGTTATAAAAGTAACTTCAAACCACTCTAGATGATCTACAGTGTGTCGCTTGGGTCTTATGTGGTATCTAGGTTTGTGTTTGCTGAGAAACGTTGTCACATACAAAGTTTCTCAGCAAAGTGCTATAAAGAAAATGAATAAAAGAATGATGGTATACTTCGTAACAAAACACCAACACGACTTCAAAGATGAAACGTCCCTTAAGGTAAACCCATAAGAGTGTTACGACAAAACGACTGTTATGAGACAAGGGAAGGAATGCAGACTGCTCTCCACCAAATATTATTATATAAGTTAAATAAAGAAGCTGGAATAAGTGGCAGTTATTGCTGGTTTGATGTTACCTCACCGTAAAAGGCAGCAACAGCAAAGGATAATAGAGCCCTTAGGAACTAAACACCGAAGGCAGACATAAATATATTCACAAAAAATTTACTAAGTTAGCGAATATCAGAAAAGAATTGAGGAGTTTGGACATGGATGCTTTCAGAATATAATACACCAAATAAGTACGTCCAGTGTTATAATCTAGAACACATGCATATAAACGCCTCTTTAAAACACACAATGTTCCAGAATAAGAGGGTTAAGCATCCCGAGGCCAGACGTCGCTTGAAAATAGAAGAACTTGAGGGGTTTGCAAATTACAGATGTTTAATGTAATTACCGTTATTGATCGAGTTGACCAATATCAGCGACGGCCATGATTGCTGTAAGACGGAGTTCGATCCCGACAGTCTAAGTTTATGAGCACAATTGCTTCCCTCTTTCGTATCCCAAATCTTTGTTCTAATATCCCTTTCAAGTGCAATAGTCATGCTGGCTTAGCGAATTCTCTTGATAATTACCTTACCTGATCCGTGTAATAAGACTAGAAAGTTTAGCTTAAAAAAACACGAAATAAGATGGAATACGTGGACACAAAGAAGTCTTTGGAGAAAGAAAAGTGAATTCATCGAGTTAAATAGAAAGCTGCTACAGGCTGCATCCTGGGGATGTGTGAATTCGAAAAAAATCTATATAGTAGATATGACAGAGGAAAATGGGTCAGGAGTTAGTACATTGGACAACTGACAGATAGAAAGGCGGGGTCCAAGAGCTAACAACTCTGTCCAGCACGAACAAATAGTAATAAACACTATCACTTATTTATAAGTGCACGCAAACCATTCACCTTTTTACCCTTGTTCATTTATAGCGAGAACGGAATAAGACTTAGAGACACATCATAACCGTCATATAGCAATAGTTTATGCACGTTTTCCCGGAACAAAGTAGGATATTGTATGTGGTATATGCGCTGAACGTTTTCAGAAATAGTTGGAAATTGCAGGGAAAGTATTCGGAATACATAGAGAGAAGTTGCGACACAAGTTGGGAATGGAGAGGTGGGATAAGGGGGGAGGGACTGAAGGGGAGGGTAGTTGGACACATGAAGGGGGGGAGAAGCAGGGCGACAGTTGGACGTGGATATAGGTGAGGAAAAGGGTGAAGTGAGAGAGGGTTGAAGGGGACAGCTGGGGATAGATGTGGGTTAAGTGAGGGAGGGAGGGAGGGAGTATATACTGGAGACGAGATTATAAAGGAACGGAGAACTTTGAGAGGAAAATGAAAAGGCAAGAGGTAGAGAGGAGACGCAAAAAGGAGAATGAAAGGAGAAACATATCAAAGGAAAGGTATAGGGGAGATGTAAGAGACGAGAAAAACAGGAATATGCAAGAAGCGAGTGACAGGGAGAAGCGGGAGACGAGCAAGGACATTGAGACATAGGAGGCAAGATAGATACAGAGAGAGAGAGAGAGAGAGAGAGAGAGAGAGAGAGAGAGAGAGAGAGAGAGAGAGAGAGAGAGAGAGAGAGAGAGAGAGAGAGAGAGAGAGAGAGAGAGAGAGAGATTTCCACCGATTCGAAATTCAAATCCAGCTTCATCGAGACTTAGAGTACTCAAACATTCAATTACAAATAAAATTCAGAAATCCTGTTTAATCTCATTGATTGATTTCTTTAGCGGAAACACTCCCTTCGAACACGGCGGCCAGATCAGAAGGGAAAAGCTTCAGGGGGCTCTTTATTTCCTGTTGTCATCTAAATGTTCGCTCAAGTGTGTTATAAATAAATATAATTTTATTTATATTAACACATTTAGGTACATCTGTATTTGTGAAGCTATCCTAGACCATATCAAAGGGAATACAAAGAGTGAATACAAAGTGTGTCAAGATCGAGCTACGTGATGCTTGAAATCTCCATCACATAAGATGGTTAGTCATACAGGGCCATGTGATCAGCAGTTTTTTTTTTATTAACATATTAGGTACATCTGCATTAGTGCAGCTGCCCTAGACTATATGAAGTGGAGTACAGTGTGTCAAAAAAGCTAACTAGGTGATGCTAAGAAATCCCCATCACACAGGATGGTTAGTCATACAGAGGCATGTGATAAGCAGTCTTCACTGGCAGACTCCGGATGCATTTTGAGGATATCAACAACACAAGATTGAATAAGGCAGCAGTGGTAATACAAGTCCCCATCTCGCAGGATGGTTAGTCATACAGAGCCATGTGTTTAATAGCCTGCACTGGCAAATTTTGGGTATATTGTGAGGATATCTTCAAGAATTTCAGCAGTTTGCAGTCATATTTCACGTAAAGTCTACGGACACCGCCCTTCACATTTTACTAACAATTATTTCTGAGCAGCCAAATTAGATTGGTAGTACCTTCGATGTAGAGCGTCACTGTTTCCATGGTTCGGTCTCATACCACGTCTTCGTATTTGATGCCCTGATCAGCCAAACTGTTGTTGCTTGTTCGATATAGTATCTAATAGATATTGCGCTAGTAAGTTACCCTTTTTTAGAATATATTTTAAAACAATTGGCTCTGAGGTGAAACTTAGTCATCTAGTGCATTACGCTGTATCTTAATCTCTGAAAGTGTTTTAATAATTTACTTTAACTTTTGTTTTATCTTTAATATGCTTGTTAAAATTTCCAAATATTCTTGTCTAGGAAATTGATTTTAACATTGGCTCAAAAAAACATTCTCATGTTGAATCTGAGCATTTTACAATGGAGACTGTTGAATAGAACGCCAAGAACGTTAAGTATCTGTGAGAGAATATTAAAGCCGTACATTAGGATCAACCCCGTGACTGTCGCTACTGAATGCTTTTGCGTTGATATGACGCATCCATCTAGGATCGATGGGAGGGGCAAAGGTTCTAACGAAATTTTCAATGTCTGCCGCAATGGATTCAGTTTATCTCTTACTAATGACAAAATGTTTGGCTCATCTAGAATGACACAGTGACATTAGGGTTGGAAATAGATAAGAATATTTTTTCCCGTTCTTATCTCATCCTTACCTCTCTATTTTTATTTACTTCATTCATTCCACTCAAGACACATGGTACCATGATCATTTTATCCAGAGATATAATCAATAATTACCCCTCAAATTATATATTATATATTAGCCTCTCAATATTCATCCTGACAGTGATTCGGCACATTTTCTCATTCTGTTCATCCCAGTTCCTCATACTAATTTATATCAGAACTCTGCTGCATCATCTTCACTGCCCTTGTTCATTTAATGTGTTCTATCAATATTATTATCTTCTGAACCCACTTGTCTCCACGCGACTCCTCATTATATTGAGAGATACAGCTTTTGGTACAGCAGCTTCTAAACCAGAATATGTAATTTTGTTTCTCTGTTTGATCACTACATGCCCCTTACACACCGTTCCTGCGCTGCCACACTAGCTCGTTCCTGCCAGCCACACCTCTTCCACTCCCGTCATCTCTACTTTGCAATACTTTGCAAAACGCGAGGAACATTCTACAGAAAACACATTTGCGATTTCATTTCAGACTATAAAAATCGCAGGTTAGGTTACAGGTATATATTTATTTGGCCTACCCGGTCTCGAACCCCAAACCATTCACCCTTCAAATTTGGGGGAGTCAGACATTCTTATAGTATATATATAAGAAGCAGTCCCACCTCTTTCCTCATAAATGCTATAATTATACTGAACATGCCTGAGCTCCTATCAGAAGGTTGGCAAAGGTCACGTTGATGAAGTAGTACGGAGTAGCAGTGTTAAGTCGGCCGCAAGATGGCTTCACTAACGATCAATAGGTCCAGTATTAAGATACGTACGGGCACCATATTATGAGTGGGAGCTTAAAGAAGAAACCAAAACACCACTTCATTGTAATTCAACCTGTCCTCAGGCCAGGCTCTTTAAACTAGCAGCCATACCCTAAGAAACTTTCTTCCATGCTTATTTGTTTTCTATTAAAAAACGTATTTGTCTTCAAATTTAAATTAATATTGTTATACATTAAGGGTCTGTGTATAGTTAGGCACAGGTTAGGTTATGTGTTTAGGGTGCTGTGGATTTTATTAGATTTGTTTTATTTAGATTTTATTTGTAGTAAGTGGGTGAAGCATTTATAGAGTTTCGATTCAAACAGAGGTAGTCAGCGAAGCACTGTTCGACAATTGTTCGAACGTCATTAGTTGTAAATCGTGTGTAAACTATTTTTCATTTATTTGCAAAGGGTATGGTTACTGGATTAACGAGCATTTTGCCTTTGTTAATGAGTACAGACTGCTATCATGTATTGTCCTAAACCTCGAGTTTTACTGCCATCTCATGCCAAGGTTAAATTTTCTTTTCTGGGCCCACTTATCGTTCTGGTTTATTTCTTGTTCATTATATATTTTTTTCCAGATAATTTCTCGTTCCTCAAATTTACATTTCTCTTTTATGGGTTAATTTCACATTGTTCCAAAAATTTAGATTTCATCGCATGCTTTGATTATAAGTTGTTTGGTACGATGATAAATCTATTTACAAAAATGCTAAAAATATAATGTTATACTAATTTCAATCCTTTACATAATTTTGTAGAAATTCTTAAATGCTTAATTTTCATCTATTGCTAAAAAATCGAGTTCCTAAATATGTATCTTATATAATTTTTAGGTACTAGAAGATTTAGCCATTAAACGTGAAGTAACAATCAGCAGCAAAAACACCCATAGGCAAACTTTTAACTTGTGTTTTCCCTTAATCATATTATTGGAGCATTTAAAACAAAGTTCCTTTGCCGCTTGATGTAAGATCTAATGCAGTTCATCTTTTATTTGTTCGAGCTGTGAACATACCGGCCCATCACCAAATTAGTGATTAAATGTTACTTAATCTAATAACCTTTCCTCATAATACAGTACTATTTTTATATATTAAAGTTCTATGTATAGTTAGAAGTAGGTTAGAATAAGTGTTTAGGTCCTGTTGGCGCTTGTTATCTGAAATATGTGGGTGAAGTATTTCAGAGAGAGTACAACAGAGCGAAGTACAACAGAGCGATTCGAACACAGATCGTTAGGTAAGCACTGTTCGAGAAATGTTCGAACGTAATGAGTTGGGAGTCGTGTCAAACCGTTTTCCATTCTTAAATCAACTCGTTCTTGCATACAAAAATCAAAGCTCGTTAACCTAGCCGCATAACTCACTGTTTATGAATGAAAAGCGGTTTACACACGACTCACAACTGATGATACCCAAACACTTCCGGAACAAGTGCTTTGTTCACGTCCTTTGTTCGAACCACAATTCTGTATATGCAGCCCGTCCTCCAAACAAAGATCCAAAAGTGATTCCATGCACCCGCCAAACCCCCTGTTTATGAATGAAAAGTGGTTTACACACGACTCACAACTGCTGACGTTCGAACATATCCGGAACAAGTGCTTCACTGACGAATTTTGTTCGAATCACAACGCTATAAATGCTTCACCCACGTACTACAAATAATCGCCAACAGAACCTAAACACCTGACCTAACCTAATCTATGCCTATATATACACAATATGCCAATATATTATAATATTAATTTATACATGAGAAAATTCCCGTTTTGAATGAACATCATGTAAAAATTTATGAATGCGTCTGTGGGGTCGACCGCTGAGTGTAATGGACTTGAGTCGAGGACGGGTTGGCTTCACCCATGTTCTTCAAATACAAATAATCGCCAACAAAACCTAAACGTCTAACCTACGCCTAACTATACATCGAATTTGAGTGCATAATAATATTAATTTATATATGGGAACAAATAAAATTTTAATACACAGTGTGTTAAAATTGATGAATACGTCTGGGAAGGACGGCCGCTGCTTTGAACAGCCTAGTGTGAGAACGGGTTGCATAAACTCAGAGTTTGACGGCTAAATTAACGAGCATTTGGGCTTTGTTGATAAAGTCGAGCTGAATCCAGAGGCCACACACTCTTTTTACGAATAAAAAACTTTACGCAAGACAAAAAAACTGATAACGGTCGAAATGTTCTCGAAAAGTGATTCTCTTGCTCTCGTAGTTTGAATTGCAACTCCTTTAATGGTTCACTCACGTACTGCAAATGCCAAAATTTGCCAAGAAGATCAACACACCTAACCTAACCTCGACTTAACTATACGAACAATAATAATGCATAATAACATTAATTTCTATTTGTGATCTATAAATGTTTAATTCATAATACAGTCAAATTGATGAATTGATGTTTGGTGTTGCCCGCCCCTTGGATGACCATGATTGGAGGATGGGTTGAAAAATACAGGTGTCTCTTACCGTACTGGCTTGCCACTGAGAAGTCAGGAGTCACCCTTTCACTTACACAGGCTAAGATGTACTGATTTCCAGTTCTTCTTGATTGGACCTTTACGTTATAGAATCGATTCACAATGCTAAAATTTGACCATAGTTGAACAGCTCAGAGTCCTCGACACCATTGTTTACATTAATTTCGTTTTCTGTAATAGGTTGTTAAGTCCATTTTTTCTTCGGTTACAGTTTAATTGTCTTTATATATGACAGAAACAGTGATACCGTGATATCAATGATTCTAGCAGAAATCGTCTCTGTTTTTCTTAGGGTTTTCTTCACGTGAGAAAGAATTTGAAAAATTAACTTTCCAAAGTTTTTTTTACAATTGTATTAAGGTCTGACACTAAGAGATGCGTTTCGTTGACCCTTGTCAGCATTTTCAATGATTTTGAGCTGGCGGATATATTGCGGGAGATAAGATGAAGGTGGCATAGCCAGAATATATTGACTAATCGAGGCATCCGTATGCGTTCAAACTTGCGTGAGGAATTGGTAGACGTACCTTGAAGGAAGGTGACATTCCACTTTTTTTAGAGGTTCTACATGAAAGTCAGATTGTCAGCGACATTTTTCCCCTTAGTGAAAATGGAAGAGGACGGAGTCATATACTTGAAGATGCAAATTTTATACATGGAGGTATTGCCTTCAGTGCGCACCCAGGCAAATATTAGTATTTTTTGTGGTGTTTGTGAAGACTAGTACACGAACGCCAAAACAGGGAATAAAAGAGAGAAAAAGAGAAAGGGTAGAGAAAGCCCAGTGATAGACATAGGTTTATAATCGGGTGTCATTAACTATCAGAATGGTTCATATGGCTATTACAAGATGTACAGTTGACCAGGCCAAATCACTAGAAGGTGAAGTGACGACGACGTTTCGGTCCGTCCTGGACCATTCTCAAGTCGATTGTCATTCTTACAATCGACTTGAGAATGGTCCAGGATGGACCGAAACGTCGTCGTCACTTCACCTTCTAGTGTGTGGTCTGGTCAACTTACTTTAGCCACATTATTGTGACTCATCGCCTGCAAGATGTACAGTCCACCCATCCTCCGTCACGCACGTCGGAAAAAGCAGCAGCTCTGATGCTCAGCAATTCACAGGTCCAGAAGCCCTGAAAGGAAGACGGTCTGTGTCGGAAAGGGTGTTCTCTCTAGGTTCGTCACACACCCAGCAGAAATACTAAAACCTCAGCCTTCTGTATCTTCCAGAGAAACAAAATATACACTGACCACTGAATAAGTCCTCAATGTACCAATTGCTTCATCCATCCTCGAGATTTCGTTACCAATTAGTCTGCTTTTACTTCCGTGGGGTAAACGATAAATGAAACTATTTATTAACGTGGATCTGATGCTACAATTATTATTTTCAGCCACCTAATATTCATCATATCGTATTACAGTACATGGGCCTTGGAAGTAGGAAAATGTCATCAGCTCAAAATAGGTTTTGACTTCTAACAAAAATAGACTACGTTACATTAAAAATATTAAAATATCAGACCAGAAAGTTCCAAAGCACACATTCAGTACAAAAAAAACTCGCTCAAATTATGCATTTTAAAGACTAATCAAATTAGAATGTTGTTACAGATGAGAAGATCATGTTTTTTTTAGAAAAATCTTTTTAAACGATAAACACAAGGATTCGCGAAATATATTCAAGGAATCAAATGTCCTAAGCAATGTTTATTTTTGTTGCAAGTAAGAAATAGACTTTCAGTGTATTTGATCCCTAAAACGTCGCTCTATTGTTGAAGAAAGCGATTTAAATAAGCAAAGAGCGAGAAACGGTTAAAATTAAAGTTCTCTTACGTATCTAAACTGCTAGCATTATTGCAATTGAAATTTCGAAATAGCAAGTTTCCTTTTCTGAACATCAATAGGAGTTGTGAACAATTACAGTGCAGGGATATAAATTATGGTTCATATTTCCAAAGGTTCCTTAATCGCTTCCAGGCTTGTATATAGGGGTGGTCTACATGCAAACCGTTTCCCTATTTATTTCCCAACCACTTGAGTTGGTGGGTACGGTGGTGCAGCCAGTCCTCTGATCAAATCCATTCCATCCAGCGGTCGACCCCCAAAGACGCATTCATAAATTTGAACATGCTGTTCATTCAGATTAGGAATTTCCTCACAAATAAATTAATATTGTTATATTAGCATACTGTGCATATTTAGGCATTGGTTAGCATTGTGGTTCGAACATAAATCGTCAGCGAAGCACTTGTTCGAAAAGTATTCTAACATCATCATTTGTATGTCATATGTTCATTCAAAAACTGGGGGTTTGGCGGGTGCATGGAATGGACTTTGGCTTTTGTTTATGAGGACGGGATGTTTCTCAAGCTACCGTTCGATCCCTGACGGTCTAAGTGACTGGGCATCGTTCCATAACTCTGACTCATCCCAAATCCTTGTCTTCATATCCTTTCCACTTGCTATATAGTCGTATGGCAGGTTTATCTCTTAAACCTGCTATATGAGAAAGTGATAAACCTTATGAGAAGGGTTATCACCTTCTCATAAGCACCTTTTCTTACATATTTCTTTTTGTTCATAAAAAACTATATTCAACTGTACATTTATCGGAACGCAAAACGAATACAGATACAGATTGTGAGTGTTTTGACTACTATTCATTATGTCTGGCAACATTTCAATACAACTAGCACTTGAAATGGAGTTTTAAGTCCCAAGAGCCACCCATTTTAATCTGTCAAGTGAATGTAAGTACATAGTAATATATTATCTGTCCGCATCAAAATTGCAATTAATCCTTATCATCACTTCCATTTGTTATTATAATAATGGTCGTGGTAATTACCATTTTATTCATAATCAACAACACCAACAGTCCTTGTCTCGTTTCTCATTCGCACGCTAAGCGAGCGAAAGCGAGAACTAACGTCCCATACTGACTAGATCAGCAGTTCCTAACGAGTGACCTTAACACACCTTCGTCTGTTCTGCGTTGAGTAGTGTTTATGTACACATGAACATTCCCACCGTTCATTCTCATTCTCATTCGAATACCTTCTCATTCTCATTCGTTCTCATTCGAATACCTTCTCATTCTCATTCGTTCTCATTCGAATACCTTCACTTCTCTGAATCTTCTTTTGTTTTTCTCTATCTCTCACCAGCCTCGAGGATGGGGAGAAATAGGGTGAGTGAGAGAAAGCATGAAGAAGAAGTAATGCTGAAGTGTATATATAAGTGCATATAAGCATATATTGTTTAAATACAAGCTACATACGTAAATATGTAGATATATTTATTACATTGCCTCGACACTACTTTAAACGTAATTTATGCTAATCCGAAATTGAGAGGGTACTTTAAATAATTACTGAATATAAAGAATTTTTCCTATATGTCAATAGACGACTATAAAATATATTTTTCCGGGAAGTTTCTAAACTATCGTTAAGACATCAATATCAAGTGTTTAAGGAGTGCATTAGGAAGAGAGAGAGAGAGAGAGAGAGAGAGAGAGAGAGAGAGAGAGAGAGAGAGAGAGAGAGAGAGAGAGAGAGAGAGAGAGAGAGAGAGAGAGAGAGAGAGAGAGATATAACGAGAAATTTTAAGAAGCATTTTCTTTAATAACACAGGGAAATTCCTTATTATATGGATGTACGAAATTTCTCTCTCGAGTATAACAGTCATGCAAGTACTGTTCCGGTTTATTTAATCGATATTAAACTTTGAAAATTTTAGGAAAAGTAATTTTTCATACATCTTTCCATGTCGTGTTGAGCAGTCCAGTGTGCTGAGCTCTTCCGTGACCACTTGATATGCATTTTTTATTTCAATTTACATTTATAGGCAGCAGAACAGTTTACAAAATGGGGTTGCTTTAAAGTATGTGGACACACACACACACATACATACATATATGTGTATATATATATATATATATATATATATATATATATATATATATATATATATATATATATATATATATATATATATATATATATATATTATATATATATATACACACACAAAATATACGTGTATACCTCATCTCTAAGTATACATCTATACATCGGGAAAACCAGTAAGCTATTATGCTGGCTTTCATAACCCTTCAGAAGCTAATAGACCTTAAGCCTTACATTAAAACAAACCAAGCCCCACTCCTCAGGTCATACGTAATTAATTATATCGTCCAAATAATTAATATCATTTTCATATTAATCAGTTCCATCTTCATAATAATTTCAATCATCACTTCCATGACAGAAAAACACACCATTTATAATATTAGCATTATCACCATTGTCAGTTTATATACATCCAGTAATCTATAATGATCTTTCCTACACTCTTTTCAAATATCCACAAGACTCTAGAGGATATTGCACGAGACTTTCTTGCCCAGTAAATTACCTCCAGGCTTCCTGATTCCGGTCATATATCTGCAGTTGATCCCTTTTCGTGGAACGATAAACATGACATGGCGTAAATCACATTCATCCACATATAATCCTAAGGCGATAATGTTCCAGTATTTCGCCCCCACAAACCTGCGGCCTCGGTACCGCGCTGTGATTACATTGTCATTAACGTCAACTACTTGTCTGGATTAGGCCGCAGCTCTGTGATTGGCCTTGTATGTGGGTTAAGACTTGGCAGTATCGCTGGAGTATCATACATTTGCCCTTGCTATTCTTCTGAGTATCTGAAAAAGCTAATCTCCAGTTACCAACACTCTAATGATGTAGCACGTGCTGAGGGAATTCATAATTTCGTGTACCCAGCTAATACATGACCATAACATTACATGCACAGGAACACAGAGGATGGTTTATAAGTCCTCTGTGGCTTCACATTGCATGGTTACTGAGCTCCGTCTTTATAGATGTGTGGCAGATAATGTCTTGATTGGGCACGAGTATGTTTATAGATGAAGCGGTGAAGCAACAATGTCTCTCGAGATGAGGAATTGCGAGATAGAATCAAGCCAAGAATGAATATGCTTGCAATGAGTAAATAAATATAACAAGTGTTTGTAAGTAAAACAGAGGTTGATAAACGTACAATGTGTTTGTAAGTGTAATGAAAATTAACAAGAAACACAGTTTACTTTTATGTCTAACGGTAAAGTAAATTTATTTATAGTTTGCTTGTAAGTGAAACATAATTTACTAAACGAATCGTGTGCTCATAAGTAAAATACAAGGAAATAGAAGAAAATAAGTATGAATAGTAATTGAAAATGAAATAGATTGAAGGTGAAGGTGACTGAAGGTGAAACACTCAGTACCAACAAGCAATAATACAAAAAGCAAGAACATTGATAATTAAATGAATTATTAATAACATTGTTTCCCTCATACACTCATGAATTTCAGGGAGCAATAAATAGTTGACACATACATATATATATAAATAAGAACTGTATGCCAGAACAAGAACCGGTAAATGTTCTGGGTTTTGCTTACTTGCAATTTAAGTATTTTTAAGCTAAGTCCAGAGATCATTTCGATGGGTATTCATAAATATAATCCAGATATGTATTGAGTTTATATTAAAGGCTTTGGCTCAGCTAAATCAGCGAGTTTATGGACTGGAAGCGTTTATATATTAGGCCCTATTTATGATTCAGTTTTTAAACCAATAAGCTCATAAATTTTTAGTTACGATCCCCGGTATTGAAAGTCACATACTTCTCGTGCAATATTAATTCCTTGAGAGCTATTTTTAAACTTATTTTAGCTTTTAATAATAATAATAATAATAATAATAATAATAATAATAATAATAATAATAATAATAATAATAATAATAATACAAATAGTCACAATAAAATAATAATATTATTAAAGCTCAAAATATTAATGAATAATATTTATAAAATCGATTTATATTATAAAAAGTTAACACATCAATTGTAATAATAACAATAAGTTACGGACATGTCTTATCACATACATAGCACAAATTTGATAAACAAAAAAATCGTATAGGTTAAGATGCAAGTCTTGTTCAGACCTAACACTCAGACCTTGATAATGCACTTGGGAGATTGGGAAAGACTTGGTGTAGTTCAATTATTTAATTAAACTACGTAAATGTATAAGTGTGTTTTTTTTTATCGCAAATAATAATAATAATTATAACAAATAAAACAAAACTAAATCTGCTACACGTGATTTTTTAATATTATTTTACGTCTTTAAACGCATTGTATATTCAGATTAAGCTCAGGCAACACGAGACACCAGGAAAACACTTCTTCAGATACAGGCCGGAAACACTGATTAACCGTAAATAATCAACATTATCAGACTACATAAGACGTCTCAATATTTTCTCAACGACTCCTGGCTACACCAGACGCCCGAAATATTATCTGACAGCAGGCTCAATAAATTCTCAGACTGCACTGGACATCTCAATAAAGTCTCAGACTGCACTGGACACCTCAATAAATTCTCAGACTGCACTGGACCCCTCAATAAATTCTCAGACTGCACTGGACCCCTAAATAAATTCTTTGACTGCAATGGACATCTCAATAAAGTCTCAGACTGCACTGGACACCTCAATAAATTCTCAGACTGCACTGGACATCTCAATAAAGTCTCAGACTGCACTGGACACCTCAATAAATTCTCAGACTGCACTGGACCCCTCAATAAATTCTCAGACTGCACTGGACCCCTAAATAAATTCTTTGACTGCAATGGACATCTCAATAAATTCTCAGACTGCACTCGGACACCTCAATAAATTCTCAGACTGCACTGGACACCTCAATAAATTCTCAGACTGCACTGGACCCCTCAATAAATTCTCAGACTGCACTGGATACTTCAATAAATTCTCAGACTGCACTGGACACCTCAATAAATTCTCAGACTGCAGACTGCACTCGACCTCTCGATATATCCTCAGCCTACAGGCTACATTGAACGCCTTGATATATCCTCATCTTGCAGTCATTGGACGTTTTGATATCTCAGACTCAGGCGACGCTGGACACCTCGATATATCCTCAGCTTGCAGGCATATGCAAGACCGGATGTCCAGAATCACAGCCCGTTGCTCTGGTGAGCTCGTCCTACCGGAGAGGTTTAATGAAGAGTCTCTGGTGGCGATGAGTTTTAATTGAAGCAGCCGGCATGTGCGTGGATATTGGGTACATGGGACGTAGGTAGTAGATGATGATTCAGTTGTATGTATTTACCTATTTACGCTCATCTAGGATTGAGTTTCGGTTCATGGACTCCACCTTTTCAAATGAAGATTATAAGATGTCATGATTTCCGACTCAGTGGGGTATCATATCTGCTCTTAAAAGTATATGTGAATTTAGCTGTTCTAGTTCATTGTATTTACAGACTATCCTTATAATGAAGAAATTATTTGTTTCGTCCTATGGATCCTATTGGTACCGGGCACCCATCCATGCCTCTGCTGTTAGCAGGATTAGAGCTTTACGTTCTCATATCTCGTGGTAAGCCTTACCTGTTAGTGTTCCCCCTGGAACACGACACACCAATTGGCTTACAACCAGGTACCCAGCTGCTGCTGGGAGAACAATGGCGAGCAGTTAACGGTTAGCACCTAGTTAATCCTCACTGTCCAGGACTCGAACCCAGACCAAATCGCTCGCGAGGCACAGGGCAAGTGTTACTACTACGCCTCCAGAGAATATATACACGAGAAAAGCACAGATCCAAGTTCGAATCTATGCAAAACACCATTTGTTACTCCAAGCCTATTTGATATGAACTTATCATATTGCAATTTTTGATTATATGTGTTAAGTTTTGGCACAGGAGTACAGTTAGTTACACCTGCCTCCGTCTCTAGCTTACGCAGCGACCATTTGTACTGTACTGTTTCACAGGTGTTGACAGTCTAAGAAAAAGACCATTTTGTTTGCGACAGGGAATAACAAAGCACATTTAACAAAAAATTACATTATGAAAGCAGATAGCAGCACTGTACTCACTGTTCAATTATTATTATAAAAAGAAAGACAAATTAATCCAATAAATTAATTTAAAATCTGAAACATTATCTGGACATATCACCTCTCCACACAAAACAGAATCATCAACTATTACTGAGCACCAAAATTACCTAAAATAGATTGGAAAACAAAAGTTGAAACTAGAAAGATGAATGTCAGTGTTATATTCCACAGACAAAAATAACAAAAAATATTCAATTGTCGATACAGCATATATATTAATATTTTGAATACATCATGCACAAGGAGTCGTTCCTCAGCGAACAAGACATGTAAACGGTGGACATTTTAATTAGGCTGTTGGTGAAGACTGTTGTTGGTGTTACAAAGCAGGTATTGTTTAATTAAGTTAATAAAAGGTTGTTACTCCTCTGTGTCGGTCGTTCAGGCACAGGAGGGGAGAGGAGGAAGGAGAAAGGCTGAGGGGTGAGGGGAACCGAGGGAGAGGGGGGGAAAGAGGCATAATAATAAAGGGGAGAGCTCAAGGGGAATATTGCGAAGAAGGGGAGGGAAAGGCGGTCATGAAGGTGAATGGTGGCTTGGACTTAGTGCCTGGTTGTCGCAATACGAAGGTGGGAGGAAGGAGGTAAAGAGGGAGACGAGGAGAGAGAGAGAGAGAGAGAGAGAGAGAGAGAGAGAGAGAGAGAGAGAGAGAGAGAGAGAGAGAGAGAGAGAGAGAGAGACAGACAGACAGACAGACAGACAGACAGACAGACAGACAGACAGACAGCCAGCCAGCCAGCCAGCCAGCCAGCCAGCCAGCCAGCCAGCCAGCCAGAACAGACAGACAGAACACACAGAGACAGAGAGAATAAAAAGTGAAAACCGAAAAAGATTATGTTGACAGAGGTCTGACAATCCACAGTGTATATGAAGAGTCTGCCAGATTTAGACTCAGGAAGGAATGACCTGACAATGTGGCTGATGACTTCCAGTGCATGGATTACCACCAGGTAATTGACCAACGCACGCAGGGATCATGTGATCCATTGTTGGAGGGAGGGAGGGAGGGAGGAGGAGAGAGATGAAATGTAGACGCGAAAGAATAAGGAACGGAGGGAATGAAGAAGGGAGGGAGAGACAGATGGATTGAGGGAGAGAAAGATGGATGTAGGAGGAAAGGAAATAGGTTGAGATGTAGTATTCATGGCGAATACTCGCTTCTTCTTTTCTCTGTTGTCTTCTCACCTCTTCTGCCTTCCAACTGCTTTTCCATTTGCACCTACATTTCCTTTGTTTCCCTCTCCCTTTACATGACCACGAGAAGGAACATGGAAAGGGGAAAACCGTGGATAAGGATACAAGAGGTGGGGGGAACTATCCCAAAAATAAAAGAAAGAGACCGACCACAGTGGATTTGAAAGTGGATGTGATGCTGTTTCTTGAATTCAAGGGCATGTACATGCAATTTATTGTGTATTTATTTGAGAGATTTTTCCACAATTGATTCCTCGTTCTGCAAGGCTTTTTATCCTCTCTCTCTCTCTCTCTCTCCACACACACACACACACACACACACACACACACACACACACACACACACACACACACACACACACACACACACACACACACACACACACACACACACACACACACACACACACACACGAACTAGAAAGTGAAGTGGTGGAGGCAGACTCCAAAAACAGCTTCAAATGTAAATATGAAAGAAAATGTAAAAAAGAAAGATATGAAATAGGTGAGAGATAATTAGGTAGATACCATACCTTTACATAGCGTGTAAAATTTTAGTGTGACTTACATCGCACATCATAGTGACTTACGAAGCAATATTAAATATTAAAATTTCCTCTTGAAACAACAATAGCATCAGCATCTGATAAGCCGGAGAGCATCTGCTCCATAACACTCAGATGAGGGGGTCTGATGCCTCCTTAGAGCTGACGCATAGCAGATGGCGGCTGACAGCTGGAGGAGTGACAGCTGGTGACAGTGGCGGTAGAGGATGTGGTGGATTTGCAGTTCGTTCGTTTGAAGCCTTTTGCTCTGCTATACATTAATTCCCAAACGCCACCCATCTCTCTCTCTCCCTACCTACTGAGCGCTGTCCAGACGCTGGCGTCTAACAGGTGATAGTGATGGAAGGAAATACCTATTTTTATCCTCATCATCTTCCTCAGCCCTTCCAACAGACACCCGCTGCACCCAAATCCAAATCCCTAAACACACGAAAGAATCCCCACAAACCTGTGTGGAGTCATCAGTACAGATACGAGGTTGAAATTATTTTATGTCTTCTCACGTAGATGTATTCGTCTGGACGGGTTTTAAGTGTTACATCCCACTTTAATATATATCAGTCGGTTAATGAGATGATTCACTTCCATTATGTATATTGTGTATTTGCTTATTTCCATCTCTTTTTGTAACCGGTTATATGCATTTACACTACGTCATTGTGGCTCATTTTAGCCAAGTTCACGCGTTTTTTTTCAGATTTTATAGTTTCTTCCACTGAAGTTATAGTTTCTGGAGTTGTAAAAGTGAGGAGTTCAAAGAGTGAAGATTCCCAAGAGCAAGGAGTCCCAAGATTGAAGAGTCCCAATAGTGAAGAGGTAAAATTAAGAATGGTAATCATGATGTGAAAATAATCACTAAGTTGTCTAAAACAGATAAAATCTGGATACTCTACATGTCCGTCTGTTTACAACAAGAAAACATTGTTATGGTTCAAGTGGGTTGTCATGTCATATACTTACATGTACCCAAGAATATTGATATTAAAACCGTTCAACAAGAAGAAATTCTTAAGATATTAAATTCCTCCCATGTTGAAAATCGTTACCAATAACACAAGACATATTTCCTGTCGGTCTGATGGGGAATTAACAGCGAGGTATCTTCTGTTCGCTCGCCTTAAACAACATCCTCAGGCGGGATTTATCAAATATTTATGCGTCCACTTACGAAACCTGTGCATCTTTCGTCCATCACGGTGGCTTAGTTTGAATTTATTACACAGTTTACCAGGCTGGAAGCGCTGCGAGATCGTTTTCGTAACGAGGTTAATATTTTTATTGACACAATCTAATGACTTCGGGACTCAGGAACTGTTTAATACACAGAAATTTAGAAAAACACGGTTGAGGAAAGATCTACAGGTTTCGTAAGTGATCGAGGAAAGAGCTACAGGTTTCGTAAGTGATTGAGGAAAGATCTATAGGTTCCGTAAGTGATCGAGCAAAGATCTACAGGTTTCGTAAGTGAATAAGAAAAAATCTTCAGGTTTCATAAATGAAGGAGAAAAAATCTACAGCTTTCGCAAATGAACGAGAAAAGATCTACAGGTTTCGTAAATGAAAGAGAAAAGATCCACAGGTTTCGTAAGTGACTGAGCAAAGATCTTCAGGTTTCGTATGTCCGTGATGAATCTTGGCTCCGGGTTTAGGTGACCACGAAGGACAACATTATACATCAACCTGCAGGGTTTTCTGTCACTAAATAATAACGCTTGAGACAAAGTAAGTGTAGGAAGGAATTAAATCACAGTCAGAATGGGTAGTCACAGGCGATCAAAAATCCCAGGCCAGTACCATCTCTAAGGAGATTAGGAATTTTAATATTTCGTGCACAATTTGAACTGGGAGTTTCTTTCAACCTAACATCCTTGTTCACCTAGCAGTAGATAGGTAAGTGGGAGTTAGACAACTGCTACAACTGAGAGACTAAGACAATTTCAGAATAATTTAACGCGATGTTCATTAAGGGAAGTCAGAGAATATGACGAATGGATCTTATTGCAACCCCAGCTGTTGTTTGATGAATGTTATAATGTTGTTTGATATAATGTTGTTTGATGAATGATGCCACACAACACAGGCTGTTGGCATTAGAGGGAAGGTTAACGTGTTGCATGTACACGACGCAAACAGGACTGCAAGGTGTGAATTTATTATTAAATATTCTGTTGCTATTGTAAGTATAGCGTTTCAAATTAATTGATGTTATAAAGTTCAAGATATAATATAATCGTTGAACGTGGGAGACTCTAATTTTGTTCGTTGTGCTCAACGTAATAAATTTTAATTACTTTTGATGTGCAATAGATTCCTCGGAATTCCGACGAGCAATTCAGATATATCACATTTTTTCAAGAACGCGCAAACAGAGGGTTATCAAGTCCGTCCACTTGAAAATGTTTACTTCATTAAAATGGCAACAAAAAATTAAATTTCCTTTGAGATAAGAAACGCTACAAAGGTTAGAGTAGTGAGAGAAAATGAGAGTGAAAATATATGTAATTTTTTAAACTTGCTTGGGTAAAAGTTATAAACGAGGAGTGCTCTGGAGTGCTCGGCTAAAGAGCAAGCAAAGATCAGAGCTCCATAAGTATACCAGTCAAAGGGCATCAACATGTCCCTGCTCCGGCGCTGTTGACTCTCTCTCTCTCTCTCTCTCTCCCTTAGCAGGAAATCCCTTCCAATGGCTCATGGTAAGCCATGCCTTACTAGTTTTCCCTGGAACACGACCCGTCAATGAACTTTACTCCTGGGTCCTCAAAAGCTACTGGGTGAACAGTGAAAAAGCAGTTGTGGTTTGGTTCCCAGTTAATCCTCCCATGGTTTTTATCAGATGTGTGTATGACGACGAAAATACTGTAAAATATGGAATTTTCAAAGGTCTTATGTACACACACACATTATATATATATATATATATATATATATATATATATATATATATATATATATATATATATATATATATATATATATATATATATATATATATATATTTATTTATTCAGGGGGACATATAACTCAGCTAACGAAGTTGTCTTATGCAGGCAAACTTGTGATACCAGCAAAAAGTTAAAAAATGGATTGGTTTATTTAAATGGTGAAACCATTCAACCCTGCTAATTAAACAAGTTCCCATCTTCCTTCGGGAACCATGTCACTTTCTCTAACTTTCTTGCCCGCCGACCCCGACCTCTCTCGATTTTCAATTATATTTTATTTTAATTGGAAAACATCTCTTTTCTAAGTAAAGTTTTCGACCAGTACTCTCTTTTCCTCCGCTTATATTATATTTCTCCTCTCTCTATGCCTTTGTGTTACCGTCAATTGAAATTTTTATAATATTCATTTTTCATTACATATTTTAATCAATTAATTTTACCCTGGCAGGTCTCATGTGCGATGCCAAACAGGAGACAAGGAAACATTTTCCATTAATATTGCGAACTAATTTATCCATTATACGTACAAATCCATGTATAGACGTTTATGTAAGAATTTAGGTATGTATATATGAATTTATATATATTTTTGCATATATGTATGTACTTTGGTTTGTGTGACTTTTAAATTTTAATGAATGCCTGTTTGCATGTACTCACCTAGTTGTGCTTGCGGGGGTTGAGCTTTGGCTCTTTAGTAATGTATATATGAATTTACTTAAGTGTATAGTGGATGCTGGTGTATCTACGGATATAGGTGAAGATGTGAACAGGTTCTCAGGCCAATAGGGCACTGACAAGATTTATTTAACGTCTCTGGCTGATTCGGCTAATTAACAGTGTAACGTAGTCTTCCCTGCTTGGTTTACTTATTCGGGTAATTAATCTCTAATTGCGGTTCTCTTCTTCGTGTTATGCCCATTGAAAATAGCCCTTGTTTGCCCGATTATATAGAGTTTGGTACAGTAGCTGGTTTGTACAGAATGTCCACAGTGTTTTAAAGTATCCAGAGTAATATCTCAACTGCTTCATTTGTGATTAATGTCTCTCGCAGATAAATTTTCTCACTTCACCGGATTCCTTACCCATCTCTCTATGAAGTGCCAGCGCATAAGTCAGACGTCTTCATCTCTACGCAACGACCACAGTAACAAAAAGTCATATATATATGATTTTAAGACAAAAATATTTCGAGTTCGGTTAGAACACCATGCAGAATAATTAAACAGGCAGAGAGGCAGACAAACAGGACAGCAGAGATAGAGACAGTCAGCCTGGGTGGCAGAGAACAGCTAACAAATGTACTGAACAATAATTTCAGACTCTGAGAGACAAAACCCCGGTGAAATTGGAGAAGTTGGAGTTAGTGTAAAGTCTAGGGGGGTTTATTGTTATTGTTGTGTCGACGCTTTGACTGCCACACCGACCTTTTCTGTCTGTATGCATGAACTATCTGTCTAACCGTCTGTGTGTTTGTCATGCAGAACTGTTACAAGTTGACGTAGGAATATAGAGAATCATATTCATATAGGACTATACAGGTAGACTATACAAAATCACACACGGCCAAGTAAGATACCGTAGGCTCATTCAAGATCATGCAGAACCATACACATTCATGCAGGCTCAAACAAGTGTACGAAGTACTGTAATTGCTAAGAACACTTACGAAAATTTCACTCACATGTGCTATTAAAATGTCACGCAGAATCATACTAGATCATGGTCTGTTCGTCAACTGTCACCTCACATTGCCATGAACTTCTGTCGTCCAAATATGTCGACCTCGCAACATCCGACGAAGACACATGAATAGAACGAGACACAAATCAGCCAAATGTTGACACGTCAATAATGAACGTTTGTTGAAGTTAACTCACTGAACAGCTTTATAAACAAATACGATAAAATGGACAAAAGAATAGTCAATCAACTCATGGCTCGAAAGTTCCGGCCTGAGAGCTGACACTCAACTCTGAAAGTATATTTAGGTGAGTACACAGACATATGTATATATATATGTACTTACATAAAGCCTAGGTAATAAAATATGGAAATAAAAGAAAATTGGAAAAATCTCATCATCCCCAATAGAGTCTTCCAGGCAAGGAATTCTCTTCTGAAGGCGACGCTGATGCTGGACACGTTGGCGCCATAATCCCGAGGCTCTGCGTCTCCTGCGTGTTGTGGCTTCCTAACCCTTCCACTCCCTCAGGCCTGCAGGTGTAGGGTACTGTTCTACCTGCTGCTGTAAGGTACTATCCTACCTGCTGGTGTAGGGTACTGTCCTACCTGCAGGTGTAGTACTGTCCTACCTGCAGGTGTAGTACTGTCCTACCTGCAGGTGTAGTACTGTCCTACCTGCTGGTGTAGGGTATTGTCCTACCTGCAGGTGTAGGGTATTGTCCTACTTGCAGGTCTAGGGTACTGTCCTACCTGCTGGTGTAGGGTACTGTCCTACCTCCTGGTGTAGGGTATTGTCCTACTTGCAGGTCTAGGGTACTGTCCTACCTGCTGGTGTAGGGTACTGTCCTACCTGCTAGTGGGTGTCACTGTCGTACTCCCTAGGTATAAGTGTATCACTGTTTTATCTGTTTTTATGTATATAGGTTACTATTCTTCCTGTTAATGTGTGTGTGTGGGGACATCATCACAACTACGAGTATCACCACTGGTATTATCACCTCCACCTCCATAACCAACACCACTACCACCTCCACCTCCATAACCAACACCACTACCACCTCCACCTCCATAACCAACACCACTACCACCTTCACCTCCATAACCAACACCTCTACAACCTCCACCTCCAAAACCAACACCACTTCCACCTCCATCTCCATAACCAACACCTCTACCACCTTCATCTCCAAACCACCGCCCCCAGAGGTGATGTGATAACTTACAAAATATTACTAGTAGACAAGGTGGACAAGGATAACATCTGAGAAGAATAAGAACTTCATTTAGAAACCTAAATCAGGCAATCTACACCAAATTTGTTAGACCATTACAAGAATATGCAGCACCGGCATGGAATCCGCACTGTGAGGCATAATGCTGAAATTGAAAAAAGTGCAAAGGTTTGTAACAAGAATAATACCAGAGCTAAGAGGGTTAAGTTGCGAGAATAGGCTAGTGGAAATAAATCTTACAACCCCAGAGAACAGAAGGAACAGAGAGGAAATGACCACCACATACAAGACAGTGAAGGGAGGAATAGATAACGTTGACAATGATTGCCTATTCACATTAAGTGAAAGTAGTACAAGAGTACACAGGTGGAAGTTAAAAGTGCAAATGAGCTGAAGGCATGTATGGAAATATTTTCTTAAGTCAACAAGTGAAATCCACTGAACTCCCTCGTAGGCACTGTTAGGAGACCAGCAGCAGCAGCAACAGCACCACGTCAACCACAACTACCACCACTACCACCGCCAATACCACCACCCATAGTACCACCTCCCACAGTACCACCACCATCACCACCTCGACCACCACCACCATCACCACCTCGACCACCACCATCATCATCACCTCGACCACCACCACCATCAACATCACCACCATCACCTACACCACAATTACCCGCACCACAACTTGAAACTCTTGAATGGTACCGAACCAGGGAACCAACTTCCACAGCCAGTGGAGCTCGGCGGCCAACAGAAGAGAAGCACATTATTTTCTTATGGACTTCTAAGGAAAACCCTTTCAGAATTAATTGGTCGACCATCTTGAGGACTGCGAAGCTAATTAAACCTCCTGTCTTGTCCGTGATGTGATCTTCGTTATACTTAGTTGACGCTGTAGTTTATAATACATTTAGGAATTATAAAAGTGAACTCCAAAAAGAAGCGGGCATTTTCGTACCTGATGGAACAAGAACAAAAAGTGTGTGAGAGAGAGAGAGAGAGAGAGAGAGAGAGAGAGAGAGAGAGAGAGAGAGAGAGAGAGAGAGAGAGAGAGAGAGAGAGAGAGAGAGAGAGAGAGAGAGAGAGTGTGTGTGTGTGTGTGTGTGTGTGTGTGTGTGTGTGTGTCTAACTAAATTTATTCTGGAGTAATATAGTTTCTAAGCAATAAAGACATTTGCTTCAACGTCATAACTCAAGTTTTCTCAGCCACACTAGTCCCTAACTTCTCCACCTCTTATGTTCTCATGCTATTCCTTTACAAAAGTTTCTTCCGCTTCCGCTTTTAGATTTGGGAAGGGACGGGAAGGGAAAGGGAGAGGGGGACAGGTGGGATGGTCCAGGCAACATTCCAACCATTCTAAGCCACATACAAAATCCAATTTAGAGCCAAATGCCTCATCAGAGATTTGGCTCTCACGCCCAAGCTCGCCCATCCCTTTTCACTCTCACTCAATGCTTTTCATCCATGCACACATCATTCCCCCCTTCCCCTTCTCCTCTTACACACACACACACACACACACACACACACACACACACACACACACACACACACACACACACACACACACACACACACACACACACACACACACACACACACACACTCACACACACACAGACACACACACACACACACACATGGAGGTCCTGATGGCAGGTCCTGCCTCACAGGGTTACTTGAATTCTACGACCAGGCAACAAAAATAAGGCAAGAAAGAGAAGGGTGGGCAGACTGCATATTTTTGGATTGTCAGAAAGCCTTTGATACAGTGCCACACAAGAGGCTAGTGCGAAAGTTGGAGATGCAGGCTGGAGTGAGAGGGAAGGTACTCCGGTGGATAGAGGAATACCTAAGCAACAGGAGACAACGAGTCTGTGTGAGGGGTGAGGTCTCAGATTGGCGAGACGTCACAAGTGGAGTCCCGCAGGGGTCAGTCCTTGGACCTATACTGTTTCTGGTATATGTAAATGATCTCCCAGAGGGTATAGATTCGTTCCTCTCAATGTTTGCCGACGATGCAAAAATTATGAGGAGGATTGAAACAGAGGATGATAGTAGGAGGCTACAAGATGACCTGGATAGACTGAGTGAATGGTCCAACAAATGGCTGTTGAAGTTCAACCCGAGTAAATGCAAAGTAATGAAACTAGGCAGTGGAAACAGGAGGCCAGGCACAGGATACAGAATAGGAGATGAAGTACTTAATGAAACAGACAGAGAGAAAGATCTAGGAGTTGATATCACACCAAACCTGTCTCCTGAAGCCCACATAAAGAGAATAACGTCTGCGGCATATGCGAGGCTGGCTAACATCAGAACGGCGTTCAGGAACCTGTGTAAGGAATCATTCAGAATCTTGTACACCACATATGTAAGACCAATCCTGGAGTATGCGGCCCCAGCATGGAGCCCGTACCTTGTCAAGCACAAGACGAAGCTGGAAAAAGTCCAAAGGTATGCTACTAGACTAGTCCCAGAACTAAGAGGCATGAGTTATGAGGAAAGGCTGCGGGAAATGCACCTCACGACACTGGAAGACAGAAGAGTAAGGGGGGACATGATCACAACCTACAAAATCCTCAGGGGAATCGACCGGGTAAACAAGGATGAACTATTCAACACTGGTGGGACGCGAACAAGGGGACACAGGTGGAAGCTGAGTACCCAAATGAGCCACAGAGACGTTAGAAAGAACTTTTTCAGTGTCAGAGTAGTTAGTAAATGGAATGCATTAGGAAGTGATGTGGTGGAGGCTGACTCCATACACAGTTTCAAATGTAGATATGATAGAGCCCAATAGGCTCAGGAATCTGTACACCAGTTGATTGACGGTTGAGAGGCGGGACCAAAGAGCCAGAGCTCAACCCCCGCAAGCACAATTAGGTGAGTACACAGTTGATCCAGATAATACCTGTCATCTGGGGGCGATAACATTTACATAATGGCAATACAGAACGTATAACAAATGCTATACTAATTTGTTGTTTCCCGAAGCGTGAATTGTAATGTGTGGACAACATGGTTGCAGCGCCGACACACAGCCGCTAAATATCAGCTTTTCAACCGCTAGTTTATCTGGCGGTTGTTTGAGCACTTTTTATTACCGTGGATTTGGGGAAATTAGCGCAACAAGAGACGAGAAACACATTATTCTGACTGAGTGAATTACAGTAATGGAAGCCTTTTCGACGTTGTTAATTATCATTTTGTGCCCTGAAAAGTTTTACGTAATTATTAAGGCATACGGGGCCCACAGAGACCCGTTCTCAACAAAATGTTCAGTGCTATTTAGCAGAATATTATGCGACTATATTTGAATAATATGTAACTATAGGAGCAAAGACCTATGTGTGAATAATATGTGCTTTTAGGAGCAAAGACCTATGTGTGAATAATATGTGCTTTTAGGAGCAAAGACCTATGTGTGAATAATATGTGCTTTTAGGAGCAAAGACCTATGTGTAAATACTATGTACTTCTAGGAGCAAAAACCTATGTGTGAATAATATGTGACTATCAACTAAATCTAGGAGCAATAACGATCCTTGCTCAACCATTTCCAGAAAATAATCACTAAATTTGGTAGAAGTTAACAAGGTAAGGGAAAGGTAATTAACAGGAATATGAGCTTAGCCTTTACAACTATATAACAATAGGGGATGGATAGCAGCATAAGGGTATAAGACGTAGGAAATAAATGGTACCGAACCCTTTGGACGGTCGGGGATTGAACGCCGACCTGCAAGAAGCGAGGCCGCTTCTGTACCGTCCAGTCCAAGTGACTGGACTGGATACTATTGGAAGTGGGAAATATTTATAATACAACAATGTTATATAACTGTTACTTTGACAAAGTGTTTTAACTACTGTATAACTTTAGGACCATATACTTCTCGGTTGCTGTATTTACAAGTTGAAAGCTTTATTGTATTATCTTGAGGTTATCTTGAGATGATTTCGGGGCTTAGCGTCCCCGCGGTCCGGTCCTCGACCAGGCCTCCTTTTTGTTACACACCCCCAGGAAGCAGCCCGTAGCAGCTGTCTAACTCCCAGGTACCTATTTACTGCTAGGTGAATAGGGGACATCTGGGTGAAAGAAACTCTTGCCAATTTGTTTCCGCCTTCACCGGGGATCGAACCCAGAACCTCAAGACTACGAATCCGAGGCGCTGTCCAATCAGCTGTCAGGCCCCTTGATTACTGAGTGCCCCCATATGGCACAGATATTAAGAGACAAATGTTATACAGTATTTTTGCATAAAAATTCAAACCCATCATTATAACAATCGGGGATGCAGTGTTGGATTCCAAGGCAAGACAAAAATGGTTGGGTACGTTTCCTTCCACCTAATGCACATGTTCACCTAGCAGCAAATACGTAGCTGTGAGTTAGCCAACTGTTGTGTTGTTGCATCCTAGGAAGGGTCAGTAGTGGGAACCTCGATACAATCCCAAAGTACACATACACAGGCTTCCTGTCCCAACAAAACGAATTATCATTAATCCTGGTTTGAAAGTGGAGCTTTTCCTCAGACACGATTAAACATTCCCTGCACCTCAGCCCACCACTCACACACACACCCATTGAGGCTATATATAAGGCTCTTACTTGTCATATGTGTTCCCTCGGCACAATTGCGCAGCTTGTCCCGTCATCCACCCTCCTTGTATCTCGAGCTGCGTCCACTCATAAACGTTCCTGTTATCGCCCTCTCCGACACTCCACTACACAATAACAGGCAAAATGACGCGTGACGCGTAACTCAGTCGACACGCTCTCATTTTTTATCGTTCTCGTCTCGTTATATATAACGCTTGTTTATGGTAACCAGCAGGTCAAGCACGTGTAATTAGCAGTTTCTGGGATATATAGCCGTGTTAACGACGCTCTATAGTACGGTATGTATACATCGCTGGGGGTCTAATGACGGAAGATCGCTAATTCGATATCTAACGTCGTTTGCTCTCTAGGGAGTAACTTGATGGACTAATCGTTGGCTTTGGTGTGAGCGGTGTTGTGGAAGTGGTGGTTGTCGTGGTAGGTGTCTGGTGTAGTGTTGGTCCTGGTGTTTGGTGTTGCAACGATTGTGGTAGTGTCTGGTATTACCGTGGTCAGTGCAGATGCCTGATGTTTCAGAGATTGTGGTAGATGTCTGGTGCAGCAGCAGCAGCAGCAGTAGCAACGATAGGAACAATAGCAACAGAAGTACCAGCATCAGCACTGGCTGTAGCATTTGCAGCAGTAGCAGCAGCAGCAGCAGTAGCAACGATAGGAACAATAGCAACAGTTGTACCAGCATCAGCACTGGCAGTAGAATTTGCAGCAGTAGCAGCAGCAGTAGCAGCAGCCTCTCGTCAAGTGAATGATTCACCTCCATACAGCCTGTGCCACTCTACCGGCCATGAACAAACCAGACCATTTGTATACGTATCTATTTTTTACGAAAATCGACTTGATATATATGATGGTCGCTCACACAGGACAGGGCAGCCCTCCCCCACTCCAAAAAATATATCACACGTATTTTAACCCAGTACCCTACGCTGCTGAACTAAAAACTCAGATAAATACAAGCACTTGCATAAAAACTGAACGTAAAACATTTCACAAATAAGAATTCGAGTATATATATCCTAACATGCTCAAGGTTTTAAGTAAAACAAATTCTCAATAATTTACTGAATGCAGTAATAAGAAAAATAATCCACTCTCTGTGTTATCTATAATTGATGTTTCTAAGATAAGTTACTGTGTTTTTTGGCATAAGGAATAAAGAATATTACAATAATTATCGTGTTCTTTTTGAAGAAACGGTTCACAGTGGGAAACCATGCAGACCATATTCTGGAATCACAACTTGTAATTCATATCCTACCATAGATCTAAGACATCTTCTTACAGAGGCTTAAGATATGTAGGAAATGCCTCAATAAATCTCCTAGCATAGGTCTAAATCATTTAGTATAGGGCTAAAATTTCTTCTAGCATAGGCCTAAATATTTCACTATGTGAAACTGTGATGCAGATGCATAATTCACTTTACATATTATCTGTTAATGGTGCAACCTGTCCTCTTAAAAATAACGTCGCTTTTGGCCGTTTTCCCGTATGGCAGAAAGTGGACGTAATTTGAAAATGAAAAAAATGAAAATAAATTTAGGATTTTTTTTTCAACAACAGTAAGTTAAGCGTCCTCTGGTAGGTTAGATGGGCAGGAAATTCTCATAAAGATTCAAATTTTTATGAAAACTGTTAATTGAAAGTTTCCTCTCCTAACCTTTCCGAGTAAGCCGGACGACTCAAACAGAAAACGGGACAGTACGTCACTTTTGTGAGTCGATTTCATTTCAAATTACGTCCACTTTTGGCCATAGCGCGCATACGAGCGAAAAGCGACGTAATTTTTAAGAGGACGGGTTGAAGGATGGATGTAAGAAATCGCAGCAAGCAAATTAATTCTTGAAAATTACTGAATTATTTATTATTCAATAACTTTCAGTAATTAATAATTATTGAAGTGTTCAGCAATTAATAATTTTCTGAATAATAGAAATGACCACTAGAAGCGATAAGTCTGTGAAACGAATATACAATCTGTGGCGATTCAAAGCAGAGATAACTCCATTAATAATCGAGAAATGTATATGTACATCATTCACAATTATATACTACCAGATTTCTTAGACAATTATCCAAAATTTGCTGACTGTAGGAGCAGCATGCACATGACTGTAAAGCTGCCGCCCAGTTGGGTGGGTGTAGAGCAGGATACGTAACTGTAACTGACTCACCATAGATGTAAAGTGCTCGTAGACGTGGCCTGTTGTAAACATATATATATATATATATATATATATATATATATATATATATATATATATATATATATATATATATATATATATATATATATATATATATATATATATATATATATATATATATATATATATATATATATATATATATATAAAAGGGGGTGGTAGGAGAAGACAATATGTGCCAGTGCACGTGAGGGGTGAGCCTGACAAGGCTCTCAGCAGCACCCCGGGTGCTGCATATCACCTTCTTCGAGGATTGAGGGTCCCTTCAAACAACCAGAGGTGATACCCCCTTTATATAATATATTTACTTATATTTTGATTTATTAGAAAACTGGAGCAATGCACGAACATTTGAAAATTTACTTTGAAATCAGCGTTTCAATCAAATCTTTCATCATCATCAGGAACTTATAAGTCCGGGGAGGGGGGGGGGGAGGGGGGAATCAAAACTTTTAAAACGGGTAAAAAGAAAGATTTATCCCCCTCCCCCCAAAAAAAGAATTTTTTGATTTTGGTGGTGCGCTTCCCTCGTGTTGAGTCTATCAACTGCACGAGGGTTATTAAGGCCGTGACATTACCTGACAGACCAATTAGCAAGAAAACTTTCCCCCTGAACACATAAAGCTCTGTGTATAAATCGAGATGTTTTGTTAAACTACAAAAATTTCATATAAAATTACGTTAAGCAAAATTTAAAGTCAGGAAAGTCTTTGTAATGATCGGATGTATCTGGGTAAATAGAAATGAAAATATGAACAACAAAAATTCTCCAATAATATATTTATTAATATACTAGTAAAAAACACTAAGAAACTCGTTCGTATACAATATGGGATGCAATTGGTCCTTTCTGCCAGGTCGATAACACTGAGTGAAGTGTTACTACTGGAATACCATTGTAACTAAGAACATGTCCAAAGAAAGCTAAAGAAAGTGAAACAAGACTTACCTAACAAGACAATGTAACAGCTGCAGGAAGTTCAAAAATAATTCATTTGAGGTCTCAAATTCTCAAATAAGTTTTTTTTGGCATACTTATTCAGAATATTTAAAACTTGTCGTTCCAACCTGTAACTTAATTGGAATAAATGTGATCTAACTAAGGATTAGAGTCACACGATTTAAAACTTCTGGATAAATCTGTGTTTCAAAACCGTTTGGATTATTTAAAGTCCCACGTTCAGGATTCTGTCCCTCCCCGCACCATTCCTGAAGACAATATACTTGGCTACTTTTCTCCACAGCATAGTCTAAATCCTCAAACAAAATATTTCCCCGTGTTTAGTACTTTTGTCCTCGTGAATTCTCACACTCTCTCGAATCTCTCACACTTTCTCGTACTCTTACGTACTCCCTCGTACTCTTTCGTACTCTCCTACACTCTCGCACTCTAGTACACTCACGGTATCTTGCTACAATCACCCACGAGACGTGAACACACACTCTCACCGTCGGGTCCATTACTGAAACAACGCGGAGGTACCTGGAAATGTTGCGTTTCTTCTCTTTTCATTCTTCTTCTGCTTTCTTATTTTTGTTTTATTGCGAAAATTCCTATAAATTTACAGAGAACGTCGATATGACTCACAAGACAACGAGCATCACTCTCCTTCCCAAGTAACATCAAACAGCATGAAATTGATGCTTTATGAACACTGTTTTAACACAAGAAAATTACAGAAAAAATCTAAAATTTATGTGATCCTTTTACTAGTGTGTATCCATTTGTGATTTGTTGATACAGCAACGGCCTTACTTCTTGAAGGGTCAGCGCTCGATCCCCTGTGATCCAACGATTAGGCACCGTTCCTTCACTCCAATCTGATTTCACATATTCTTTCATCTTCTCATACCAATTGCATCTGCTACATAGTTATATTCCCTCAGTCCTCCCCTGATAATTTCCTTTACAAATGATGCTAAATAAACAATATTTTATCCCCATTTGGTTTACAAGTAACCTTTGCTAAGCTCTCCAACACGTCTCCCTAAATCTTCCAAAATTTAAATATTACAACATTATTTATTTTTTAGCTAGAAGCGCAAGCGATATATTGTTATAGGTGAATGCCAAAAGTCGTCTCAAAGTTGTTAGTAAATAGGGTCGCAAGTCGCGAGCACTCCTTGATCTTCTCACGTTATGACTCCTATTACTTCCGGTTGAGATACTCTTTGCAACACAATGAATTAATACCATTCATTATTCAGTACGATGTATCCGGAGACACTAGTCGACCTCCGTCACATTACGGCCCATTAACTATTCATTCATCGGTAGTTAAAGCTCTTACTGTCTATTAATGTTATATATACAATTACTCTTTGATTTGCATCAATGGTGTTGACTTTTAAAGGTGCATAATGGCCAGGTGTACGAGCAGTCAGTTACTGTGAAGGGAGAGGGAGGGGAATGTGGTAGCGACTGAGGGAGAAATGAGACAGAGAGGAAGGCAGGGAGTGAGGAAGGGAAGGAAAGAGGGAGGGAGGGATTTTAAGGAGGGTAGGGAGTGGGAGAGGGTCTAGTTTATGGTATAATGTGTCTCCCGCGGGAACAATCCATGAATACATCTGAAGCCTTTGGGCATTAAATTTACAAAGTGATCGTCTTTTTTAAGTCAGAGTGTAACTAGGCTTTGTGCTCATTTTGATATACCTTTGCTCCTAATTGCTTCATTTTATATTTTAGTCCAGATGTTTTAATGGTTTCGCTTCTCTCAAGTTTCAGTCCAATCTGTTCTTAATGGTTTCGCTTCTCTCAAGTTTCAGTCCAATCTGTTCTTAATGTTGTTATAATTAGGCTTTTGTTTTGTCCGAGATCTAATGAAAACATATATATATATATATATATATATATATATATATATATATATATATATATATATATATATATATATATATATATATATATATATATATATATATATATATATCAAACCATTACTCTTGCCCTTTCACAGTACGGGCCCAATCACAGCCTGTGTATATTCAGTGTCCATTCCCAATCACAGCCTGAGCATATTCAGTGCCCGTTCCCAATCACTGCCTGTTCCCAATCATCGACCGTGATTAGAAACAGTAACATAAACTCCCCATCGGCCCTTCAGTTCTCACTCCACCAAGCCAAAGCGCTTCTCACCCCTCCCGTCAGTTCTTCCCCTTGGTCCTCCCCTTCCCTTCTTTACTCTCCTCTCCATGACCCTCCTTCATAATCCTGGCCCCCTCCTCTATCCCTCACCTCCCCACCGCTCCCCGCCCCTCACGTGCTCAAGATGAGATTAGGTCCGGTTAATCCCTGCGTAATGGGTGTAGAAGTAGTGTGTAGAGAAGCTGGAGAATCTAATGTTTAAAATTTCATTCATGACCGAAGGCAGTTATTTACTCAATAATTTTGCTAATGACATATCGGTAAATATTATACGTGATTATAGACGGCTTATTTAAAATAAATAACAGTATTACGTGGTTTTTGAGATATCTGTCATGTAATGTAATGATCTCCGATCCTCTTATATTTGAATTATATCTATATTTAAAAGTAAGTATGGCATTTTGCCTTGACTTCCTAATTCATTCCATTTACTCACTTCTCTAATGCTAAACATGTTTCTTCACATCCTATTGTCACACCTGTCTGTTTGGCTTCCATCTATGACTTCGTGTTCTGAAGAATTGTTATCTGTTTTGTTAATTCCTTTAGTATCTCATTTTTTTTGGCGATCAGATCTTCTTTCTTCGTTTTTTAATTACCTTGTTAAGGCCCAACTACCTTGGTCTTTCCTTGTATTACAAACTTCTCAGCTCTGGAACCATTTATATGTGGTATATCTGTGGACTTTCTTTAATTTCATCTAGGGCTTTCTGTTTGGAGACGTCAAGTTTTTGCACTGGTAGTACACTGCATCTTAAATGTCCTCTTTGTTCAAATGCCTGAAAGCTACTGAAATGATTGCAAGTTTTGCACATGACACTGATATATGCATGTGTTTCAGTATGAATATTTATTATTTAATATGTGTGTGTGTGTGTATGTGTGTGTGTGTGTTTGAGAGTGTGTAATGCTTTCTCTTCGCTAAAGTCAACATACATTGATCTACTTCACTGAAAAAACGACAAAATACTGTTTTCTTCCAAACATAAAATTAAACATTAATTCTTTGTTTAATTTCTAAGTATTATTACAGGTGTAAGCCTTACTGCATGTGTAAGCCTTAAAACAGATGCAAGCCTTACTTCACGTTTTAGTGTAATTACCAGTATAAGCCTCATTAACAAGCGAAAGCCTCTTAACCAGGTCAGGGAAACAAAATAACCATTGTTAAGAGTTTACAGTGAATCAAATGTCCCTGGAAAGTTAACATAAAACAAAGAAATTGCCGGCAGGAAATTAAGCTTCGAACTTATTCAAGTGCGGATGCCAAGACATAAAGTTCCTCTGTCAAATCCCAGACAAGTCCAATCAAGGTGACTAATGGGATTTTCTCTCCAAACAACAAACAAGGCCATTTTTCGGCATTTGAAAGTTGTGAACAAATAAAACGATTGCAACAAGGGATCCATTTACTGAAACAAGATGTAATCACAAAGTAAGCTGATTTAACACAATTTGGATATTCTTTTCAACTTTCTCCAATAAAATAAGGAACTAATTTCGTTCTAAATAGTTTAGGAGCGTTGATTCAATTTTTCAGGACAAATATTTTCGTTCACTTTCGAGAGAGAGAGATAATTGTGGTTGTGGTACATGGAAACATTGTGTGGTGGAGTTGTGATGGTGACCTTGTGTGGTAGTGATGTTGTGCTGTAAAGGCATTGTGGTAGAAATGTGTTATCTAGTACCGTAGTGTGATGTTGTGTTGATGTTGTGTGGTAGTGAGTTTGCGGTGTAGAGATGTGTTTGCTTGTAACGTTGTGTAGTGGAGTTGTGTGCTCATTTACATGCATTTGAAAGGTTGGGTGTCAGTTCCTAAGCCCCGTATCAAATCACAGGGTGTGTGGGATTCATCTCTGATCACCTTGTTTAAGACGTCTAACATTACCCACCGTATATATTGTACAAATGTTTATCTACAGGTTAAATTTTATGTAAATACATTATTAGCTCTGTATATTGGAAGTCTGCAATTCAAACGTCAAAGAAGCTGGGATATTAAAGTAAAAGTGACTTGCAATGGACTCACACAAATCCTGGATAATCTTAAAATTTAATAATGGATCACTATGTTTGAGCTTAGCCAATTAAAGCACTTAAAATATGAGTTGAATAATGCTCTGCTGAGTGTGATGACGCATTTCCTTCATATCTTCAAGTAATATAATTTATATTATTCAGTGAAGATTGTATCGTCAAATCACTCTTTCACAACTCTATAGCAAATATAAACACATTAGACGTCTCTTAAGAATGTCTTGATTCTCTGAGATCGAAATGGGCCAATTGCAATTCATGCTTTCACAATTTTGTTTTAATTATATCTTATCAGATATAATACCGGGAGACAGAGTATCCTCTCTCTCCCGGTATGATAGGAGCGACCTATGTTAGCCTGTACATATCACGGCAATATAAGTCCTGATAATTATATTTCAATTTCTAGAATTTTTCTTTAATATTTACATTACTTTATCTCTCTGTTTTCTTCGTTTCAATTACAATTCTCTTTTTAATAAATTTTTAACTTTATTTCGCTTATCGTTCTTCTTCTCCACCTTCTTATTTTTCTTTTATTTATGTCTCTTTGTGTTCTCTATCTTCTTCGTCTGTTTGTCGTCTCTATCTTCTTCGTTTCTTTGTGTTCTTACTCTTCCTCCTCTCCACCAGCATGTAACTTGTGACTGTGTTCTGTTACTCATGGAACTACGAACTAACAAATGCCTCTAACTGTGTCCTACAGTATAAAGTACACACACACATTAAAACACACGAAAACACACTCACACAGTTATTTATTCCTCTCAATTGTGTTTGGCTGTGAAGCCCTCACCTTGAACCCTCTCGCCGTCAGCTGTGATCAGTCAGTCTTATCCAGCCTCAACGCTGCCTTTCCAAACAAAATCCCTTTCTGTGCAACAAATCACCGTTGCTAGCATTCTGAGGCAATTTGTTGCTCCGAACGCCACTCCAAAACCAATCAGCAATGCTCGCAAGCTCCTGCGCCGGCCATTATAAATGGTGCACAATCTGCATGGCACACTAAATCCTGCTTGGCTTCCTGCAAACTTCGAAATGTATTTTTGGGTATAATCTCCCTTTACTGGTCCAACAGAGAACGTACTGGGAAATCTAATTCATATCGTAAACACTTGCTCACATGCATACAGATGCATACACAGAAACACGGATATTCAGATGTAACAGGCACACACACACACACACATAAGATAGAGCCCAATAGGCTCAGGAACCTGTACACCTGTTGATTGACGGTTGAGAGGCGGGACCAAAGAGCCAGAGCTCAACCCCCGCAAGCACAACTAGGTGAGTACACACACACACACACACACACACATACACACACACACACACACACACACACACACACACACACACACGCGCGCGCACACACACACACACAAAACACACACACATCTGAGAAATTAAAAATCAAAGAATAAAGTTGACTGTGTATAGATATTCATGTAATATTGCATATTGACAGTATGAAATCTTGAAGATCGGTTGCATATGATGATTTGTGTGACAGAACTTACAAAGAGGTCAATGTTGTTGGAGGTGAGGTGACTGAAAGTCACCTCGATTGGCGCTACGTGAGGCGTGAGTATATTGGAGTATATCATTTCAAGGCAATAGTATGAGCCCTCAAGTGACAATTCTTCATGAATCAACAACTCATCAACGACTGTGCTTGAGGCTGGGCCATTGTGACTGTGGGAGTAAGTCACGAACACCGGCCAAAATGCTCGAAGGAATGACGAGGACAAACATTGGTCGACTCAACTTGTGCATGAAGGCTTATTGAATTAAATTGGCTGATACGTGGTGTGAGATCCTGAGTTATTCTCTAAGTGCTACACATTCGCTTTCCTAATGTCTTTGCGTTCGTTTCCTTGTGTTTTATTCTTTCTGTTTTTCTTCCATCCTGTTTTGTTACACCTGTTTGTCAGACAATGTGCCAGATCACCAGAAAATTCATGTATTGGTTCCTTTGTCTCTAAGAGGCAGCACGATGCCTCTTTGAGCATCTTCGAGGTCCCTTGTCATGTGGTCCGCACAACGGCCAAAGGATCGCCACCAGAAAGCTCATAGAACTTAAAAACGTGGACTGTGTAGCTAAACGCAATGAATCGTACTTCAACGGGGGAAAGAGAGAAATCAGAAGAGACATGATAATGACGTAGAAACTATTCAGGGGTGGAAGCAATATCTAGTGAGGAATCCTCGCTTCTCCTCGGCCAAGACGAGGAGACGCGAGGAAGACGAGGAGGAAGAAAAACACAGAAGGAGCCAGAAATGGAATAGAAATTCTCAAGAGAAAGCATTAAGGCAGCATGACCATTAAGCGCATGATGGGAGGACCCAGCATTAGAATACACAAAGGAGGCAGGAAGGGGGGGACACGTGGAAGAGACGAGGACGAGGCGACAGGTGGGAGGGACGAGGACGAGGGAACAGGTGGGAAGGACCAGGTCGAAGGGACGCAACTGCAAACATAACAGAAGAACAATCAAATAAATCATAAGGACAAAGAAGTGACATATCCCGGGAGGATAAGTAGTGAACGTTGGCTCCATAACATAACCCAGGTGACAGATACAACATAACCCAGGTGACAGAGATCAAATACACCAACCGATTGAAGGCTAAGAGATTGAAACCATGAGCTTGGACTCAACCCCATCAAGCACATACAGTACAAACTCTATGTGGTAAGCACATACAGCTAAGCGTAGACACACACATACACACAGGCAAAGGAATTTAAAATAAAAATTAATATTCGCACGTAATGTTGGTGCAGCGTGAAGCACGAAAGAAATGCACGAGAAATTAAAACACGGCCGACGACAGTGGCTTCTAATAATCATGAGATCGATTGTTGTAAATCTCTGAAGGGGAAGACGGATTTATACAGAGGGCGTGTGGTGACTGGATTAGAAGGTGAGTGTCGAGGCCAAGGACAACTCAACCTGTACATGTGCATATGTATGTATTTGGTGTGAATGAGTACAGGTATAAATGTATGAATGTATACATATATTTATGCGTGTATGCTGGTATGTGCTCGCAGCCTGACAGTATGAACCAAAGCCTGGTCGAGCAGGTATTCTTTGGAGGTGTTTATAATGTAATCTTTTAAACACCTGTTCTTTTAAAGTTGGTTTCCTTTTGATGCGACCTGTTGAGAAGTTTGGGGTTGGGTTTTCAGCAACGTTTTTAAATTGCCTCTCCGTTTCTCTTCTCTCTCTCTAGTGTCTCCATTCGTTTCTCTGCTTCCCGTCGCTCTGTATATCCTGCAATGATCCTGTGCCGTCACGCATTTGTCAATGATCTGTCTCCATGGCCATTTACCCTGCCATAGAAAAAAATTAACTGCTGATTTTCAGTAATTTTTGGCGAGGAGGATAGTTGTTTTTTAGTTAGGATTTATCCCTAAGTTCTTATGTTCTTAACGTATCGCTGAAAGATTATTACCTTCGTCTTCTACATTACAAATTTCTAATCTTTTAATACACGTGTATATGAATGCATGTATGAATGAATGCATGTACATGTTGATTATGTGTGCATGTATGTATCAATGTATGTATATATGAAGCTTGAGTTGAATCAGTAATATTGCATGCAAGAGAGTTTGCAGTTAGGAATTCCTACACGAAGTAAAGGAATGAATATTGGATTCGTTACATAAATTTTGTGTGAACCTTTGAGATTAGCGACTTTTGTGTTGTGTTTCAGCACGATATTTTCTTTGATAATAAATGCATCTGCGGACATTTTAGTATACCAGTAATAGTGCATAATGATGACTTGAGTATTACACTGATGGGAGTATTACACTGATGGGAGTATTACACTGATGAGAGTATGACATTGATGGGAGTATGACATTGATGCCAGTATAACAGTGAAGTCATAAAATAAATGAATAGACTATAACACCAGTATAACACTGGTATAAACATATTATTATTCAACCTTCACCCTATCTTTCACACAGATTCTGATCCTCTAACTTTCACCCTATCTTTCATCTGTCCTCCCTCTCCTCCTCTATCTCTCACACTCTCACTCATCCAACAATTAATCTCTTTGTTTTAATGTTCTCAAAGAGATTCTTCCTCTCTTCTTGTAGGTTTTTACTGTTATCCAAGAGGACTACATCTTTTCGTTAAAACTTTTGACATCCGGGAAAATTATTGATCTGTGGTTTTAATTAAGTTACCCCATGAGCGTTCTTGTTTAATTGGAGGACTTTGACAACGGCTATTGACTTCAGGGCTTTAGTAATCAATACTTCCGTCCGTGTGCTTCTGTACCCGTTTTTATGCTAATATTCCAAACACAAAATTTCATATAAATTTATATTTGTTAATTTTGGTGAATAATTTTCAATAAACATTAGTTTTTTAATTTGTTTGCTAAATTTGTTGTTATATTTTCTTGTTAAATGTTCACAAGTGATCTTTCATCGCCTGTTTCTCCTTCTTCAACGTTTATCTTCAATTAATCCACGATCCGGTCAGTTCCTAATGCATTACCTCATGGCTCTGTATGACTAACCATCCTTCGAGATGGGGACTTGTATTACCACTGCTACCTTATTCAATCTTGTGGTGTTGATATCCTCAAAATGCATCCGGAGTCTGCCAGTGCAGACCGCTTATCACATGCCTCTGTATGACTAACCATCCTGTGTGATGGGGATTTTTTAGCATCACCTAGTTAGCTTTTTTGACACACTGTACTCCACTTCATATAGTCTAGGGTAGCTGCACTAATGCAGATGTACCTAATATGTTAATAAAAAAATGCATTACCTCGTCTCTGTACGACGTGTTCCATAGAGTGTGAGGATGTTCTGCTGTCGCGAGGTGGAGCATCCGCACTTGACGATGTCGACAACACAAATATTGATCATAAACTGTCTCTCAGGCTCCAAGTGACCTTTAGGGGGCTCCTGAAGCACAGTGCATCTTTGGCCCCTGTCACCGCTCGCTAGTCTCCCAATTATGAGTCTTATTATGAGTCCCAATTATGAGTCTTTGCCCAATTAGAGAGGAAGATTTTGCATATGTGAACCATTATGCGACCTTTACAACAACGATAACGTTGACGTGTGTTCTAGCAGCGGAAGGTCTCATTAGGTCCTTAGGCACCTTACATTACGATCTTTTCATGGTTCAATGTTCCCGCGGCCCGGTCCTCGACTAGGCCCCGACGCTCATTTGTTATTTTCCACATTCGTCCTTCTGGTATCTGTCCTTCTTAGTCCCTCTTCTCGTTTACCGTCTTTCCCACCCTCCCAACTTTGTTATTTATTCCTTGTTCTTATCTCAACCTGTCTTCAGGCTAGTCTCGTACAACCGGTGGTCAATCCCAAAGAACCGGCATTCATCATTGCGTATTGTGCATTCAAAGGAATTTTTTCTCAAATGTAAGTTAATATTATTACATACTGGAATGTATTGAAGAGTTAGGCCTAACTTAGATTGTGTGGTTAGGTTCTGTTGACCATTATTGGTAATTGCAATACATGGAGAAAGTATTTAGAAAGGTGCTATTCGAGCAGAGGACGTGAACGAAGAACGACAAGTGGACGTGAACAAAGAACGACACGTGGACATGAACGAAGAACGACACGTGGACGTGAACGCTCGAGAAAGGTACATACGTCATCAGTTGTGATTCGTGCATAACAGCCCGTCCTCACCAACAAAGGTTAAATGTTCGTTAATCCAGCCACCAAACCCCCTGTTTGTTAATGAAAAACGGTTTACAAACGATTCCCAACTGATGACGTTCGAACATTACCAACCCGTCCTCGACTCAAGTCCATTACATCCAGCGGTCGACCCCACAGACGCATTCATAAATTTTTACATGCTGTTCATTAAAAACAGGAATTTTTTCAAATATAAATTAGTATTATAATACAGTAGCATATTGTGCATATGTAGGCATAGGTTAGGTTAGGTGTTTAGGTTCTGTTGGCGATTATTTGTATTTGTAGTACGTGGGTGAAGCATTTACAGCGTTGCACTTCGAACAAAATTCGTCAGTGAAGCACTTGTTCCGGAAGTATTCGAACGTCAACAGTTGTGAGTCGTGTGTAAACCGTTTTTTATCACATAAACAGGGGGTTTGGCGGATGGTTGGAATCACTTTTGGATCTTTGTTTGGAGGACATTCCATTTTCTAACTACTATAACACTGAAAAAGTTGTGTGTATACTTCCTATGTTAAATAATCTGTCTTTATTTCCTATCAATTCCCATGAGAATCTTGTATGTGATGATCATGTTTCCCCTACCTCTTCTGTCTTCCAGTGACGTTGTGTGTATGTGTGTGTGTGTGTGTGTGTGTGTGTGTGTGTGTGTGTGTGTGTGTGTGTGTGTGTGTGTGTGTGTGTGTGTGTGTGTGTGTGTGTGTGTGTGTGTACTTACGTAGTTGTACCTACCTAGTTGTGCTTGCGGGGATTGAGCTCTGGCTCTTTGGTCTCGCTTTTCAACTGTCAGTCAACTAATGTACAGCTTACTGAGTCTACTGATCTCAACCTACTGCCTACTGGACTCAACACACACACACACACACACACGTGTGTGTGTGTGTGTGTGTGTGTGTGTGTGTGTGTGTGTGTGTGTGTGTGTGTGTGTGTGTGTGTGTGTGTGTGTGTGTGTGTGAATATACACTATGTTTGTTCATGCAAGTGTATATGTGGCACTTTGAGTATAAGTGAGCGAGCGAGTGAGATTGCAGTGCCCAGACGAAGCTACAACAACCAGGAACACATTAACGAAGGTACTTTAGTCCATCGTCACCACCCATTCCGAGCAGCCTGGGGTGATGGGAGAGGAGATGGAAGGGGAGAAGGGAGGGGGAAGGGAATTCTAGATGACACGAGGCAGACATAAAATCAACAACAACAAATAAACAAACTCTAATTGAGAGCAGGAACAAACACGATATATATTTGTTTCGACAGAAATGTTAGGGACAATTATTTATTCTTCAGAACGTAAATAAAACAAGCATATTTCTGCTTAAGAAAAGCAAGCATAAGCTTAAGACAGAAGAAGAACAATGGTAAATATAGTAAGTGACACGGGACATTGTATAAAGTATTTTTTTTTAAACAGTTGGGTACAGGAGAAGATGACTTCTGGCTCCTGATTGCAGGCTTAGATCTGCCTTCCTTTTTTTCTAGTTTAAATCCTTGCAATATTGACTTTTGTTAATATTGTTCACTATCATTTGTTTGGTTAGCCCTTGTCCTCTAGCATCGTTCGACTAACCTGTTATCTGGCCTTCTTAAATAAGCCGTTTTCACTTGCCTTGTTAGGCCAGTCCTCGTTATGTAGCCTTGTTTAATTAGACCGTGTTCTCCGTGAGGTGATTTCCCTTAAAGGGTTGTGAACAGGGATTCAGTACCCTCACTATTTTGGGAAAGTATCTTATGGTTGACCTCTCACTGTTACCATTACTATTATATATACATAACCAAAGGTTATGATAAATAACCTTTATTTTGTATAAAATGAAAAGGTTGTATAAATGGGAGAAAATTGCATGTTGTATACGTGGAACAAATGAGCATAAAAATGTCAAGTTAAACAAAAATTATGATACTTTAAAAGCAATTAGTTTTGCAATAAAAATATGCAATAATATTAAAGTATTAATAATAATAATAATTATATTAATATGAGTGATAATAATAGTTAAATAAATATGAGTAATAATAATATTAAAATAATAATAATAATAATACCAATATGAATTATCATATTAGATGAACATGATATCATACAAGGAAGGACTGAAGGTTGTTTACATAAACAACAGCCAGACCATTAAACCCTTATTGTTTGCTCCTGGGTTACGTGGACTTGTGGTGACATCCAAATAACAGATGACTCTGTTCAGGAGACATGAAACAGGTTGCAGGCTTGTTATCGCTGTTACTGTTGATATCACTCTTACCGTGGTTATCATGGTTGCCGTTGTTAACCTGGTTATCGAGATTTGAGTTGCAACCTTTGTTACCGTGGCTATAGTTGTTAAAATGGTTAACAGTGGTTATCGTGGTTACCGTTGTGACAGAGGTAATAGCTTTAACCGTTGTGGCTGTGGTGACCGTTGGGTACACTTGTATTGAGCTCTTATCTTTAATGGAGTACTCTGACAGACAGACAGACAGACAGACAGACAGACAGACAGGAAAATAGAAGGAGAAATAGACATTTACATAAAACTAGAGGTTACGTAAACGAGTCAAATATCAAGGCACGTGTAGCTCCACCCAAGGGAGAGAATTAATGTAAAATATAAATATATATTCCCAGCTATTGTCTAACTCATGGGGGGAAAATGGATAGGAAATTGATTGGAGACTTGAGGCACTGGAAGACAAAACAGCAATTGGAACATGTGACTGAGTGTTTTATCTCTCAGTTAGCACACCTTAAGACAGTCAAAGTATAGAAAGAATTCCTCAGGCCAGCGTGATGATAATGAGCCATTCAAAGGTCACTTGATCTATTATAAGCTTCATGATTAACTACGGTGATAGGATAAATTAAGATAGGATAAATTAAGGATATTAAACAGAGGGGAAAAAACCCGACCGTCAAAAGCTCAACCAAAAGACTCACAATGGACAAGAGATCACACGGACAATAATTACAGGCCGCAGAGTTGTTGAACAATTCAGTAAATAGGAATTTACAGAACTCAAAGTCAAACAACAGGCAAAGAATCATCGCAGAGTACCAGACTCATCTCCATCTCTTCAAAAAACGGGTCATCAGCAGGCCACAGAGCTACAGGGACGTCTGCAAGAGCTCTAGGCAGGTTGAACTCTTGCTGGCGATGGTGTAATTCTTGTGAGCACATAAAGACAGCCACATAAGACACTTCCAGCAAAACATTATGCTTAATAACACTCTGGTAGGAATCCACCATTTTTGGGGGGCCGTAAAAGAGGGGTGTGAGAGAGGAGGGTGTGTAAAGAGTAAAGGAAGGCAATTAGAGACACATAGAGGGAATTGAATGGCAGATGGAGTCAGTGAGAAATAGAGAGTTAAGCAGGGAAGTGGATAGTATGGTGAGAGGGGGTCAAGAGAGAGGCGAGGGATAGTAGGGTTGGAGGATAGAAGGTTAGAAGGGTATTTAAGGCAGAGTGAGGCATTATGGGAGGAGCAAGTGAAGGGAAGCAGATTGAAAAGTAGCTAAGGAAGGGATAAATAGCATGAGAAGGGAAGAACGGGGGAGAAAAGTGAAATAAACGAGAAAGGAAGCAATAATGAATAGATGTTTGTGGTAAAATTGTAACAAAATTACGAGAATATATAATGAAAAGGGAATGATAATAAAAGAGAAGATGACCGTAAAAGAGAAAAGTAAGTTGAAGGTGAATAAAATTGTATAACGATACACAAATAATTCACAAAACGGGTTAGAAGAAAAGAGATGGCAGCAGAGAAGGATAATTGATAGAAGGAGGGAAGAGAGATCAGAAAAGATAGGAAAGTAGAAGAGGAAGAAGGGAACGGATTAGGACTGAGGACATAGAAAAGAAAAGAGGAGACCCAGAATAAATGAGACGCAAACAGAAAAAAATATCAGACAGGAGGAACTGGAAGATGAAATAAGACAAAAAGCAAGGAAGAGGGAGGATAAAATAAAGGACTAGACTAAGGGGAAGATGCAAGAGTCTCAAGTTATCGGTTTCTCCCCCCAAGTCTTCGAACCCCTCACATATTTCACTCTCCCCTCACTTTCTCTTCCATTTTCGCAGCAGGGGTCTGATTCCACTCTTCCAAGATGTGAGGGGGATGGGGGTTTGATTTGCCCTCTCTTTTAGAATCTGATTCTCTTCTCCCTTGGAAATTATATCGTCTCTTAGTAGAAGTCTTACTCTTTCTCTCTTCTGATCAGATTCTCTCACTCTGGAATTACGATTTCATCTCAAGGGGATGCGATCCGCCTCGACCATTGGGTTGGATTCCCCTCGTTCTGGGATTCTGATTTCCCTGACCTGGGGTCTAATTCCCCTCTCTCAGTTGGAAAGGAGTTAGAACCTGTGATCTGATGTCAAAGAGGAAAGAGAATGAAAGAAGAGTGAAAAACAGTAAAGGGAAAAGAAAGATAAAAAAAATTACAAGAGCTTGTTTGAACAAGCGGAGTGGAACACGGAAAAAAGGAACACGAAAAAGGGGAATTGGAATAAAATGATAAAAATGAATGAGGGGAGACATGTTCAAAGTGACCTAGACGAAGGGAGATTGAGAATGGGAGAAGTAGGGAGGATGATAAAAGGTAGAAAAAAAAGAGAGGTATGAAGGAAGGAGCGAAGTAGGCGAGAAGGGAATAGGCAGTTATTAATGGAAGATACAGGAGAGAAGGGGAGAAGCTCAGAAAATGGGTGAGGGGTTTATTGCCTTTGAGGGGACGGACTTACACTGGTCAACTCACAAGCTTTGATTACTGTTGTGCATGAGCCGTAAGAGCGAATGTTCTGACAGATATAAGTGCCATGATTTCACATGTATAGGGCGTGCAGGTCGAGCGCTTCATGGCAGCTCTTCCACCGTCAACCCCGAACGAATCCACCAAATAATTTCTCTATATGTAAATTCTTCATCACTTGAGAATGAAGTATATAAAAATGTATTCCTTTAAGTTAATTTTAAAATGTTGTTGGGCCTGACGTGTGTCGATAAAAGAAGAGAGTCTATATAGCCCTTTTCAACTTTTTTCTGAAGCGGAAAGTTAATACAAATTGTCAGTGGTGGTAATACATATCCATATAGGATGATGGGGAGGTAGAATGTTACTCCGACGAAGATGCTGGATAATGTTGCTCTGCTTCCTTGTTTGTTAGTACAGTATTGACATACCTAGATGTCCACGCTTTGTACTGGAGCTTAGGTCGAGTATTTCTCTCAAATGGCTAATAGGCGGATCTTAACGGTGAAGCTCAGGAACAGTGAAGTTAAATGTTTTACAAACTGGAAAGTGGAATCAAGGATGGATGAGAGAGAGAGAGAGAGAGAGAGAGAGAGAGAGAGAGAGAGAGAGAGAGAGAGAGAGAGAGAGAGAGAGAGAGAGAGAGAGAGAGAGAGAGAGAGAGAGAGAGAGAGAGAGAGAGAGAGAGAGAGAGAGAGAGAGAGAGAGAGAGAGAGAGAGAGAGAGAGAGAGAGAGAGAGAGAGAGAGAGAGGGAGAGAGAGAGAGAGAGAGAGAGAGAGAGAGAGAGAGAGAGAGAGAGAGAGAGAGAGAGAGAGAGAGAGAGAGAGAGAGAGAGAGAGAGAGAGAGAGAGAGAGAGAGAGAGAGAGAGAGAGAGAGAGAGGAGAGAGAGAGAGAGAGAGAGAGAGAGAGAGAGAGAGAGAGAGAGAGAGAGAGAGAGAGAGAGAGAGAGAGAGAGAGAGAGAGAGAGAGAGAGAGAGAGAGAGAGAGAGAGAGAGAGAGAGAGAGAGAGAGAGAGAGAGAGAGAGAGAGAGAGAGAGAGAGAGAGAGAGAGAGAGAGAGAGAGAGAGAGAGAGAGAGAGAGAGAAAGAGAGACGAGACAGAATCGAGGAACTCATCTCATCTGGTGACAACAACAACTTGTGCGAGACAATATTTCGTCAGAGAGCCTGAAATACGGAGTAAAAGTCATGCGAGGTGAGGTATGAGACCAATTATGAGCTGAGAGATAGAGGCTGTTGCGAATTCGCAGCCATTTTCGGGGCTGAGAGATGAGAATAGTTGTGGTGATGAGAGATAAGACCAGTTGCCAGCTGAAAGATGTGACGAAACTTCACCTGGGATGCACCTAACTAGCTAAACAATCTCTACCTCCTCCACAATGCACACCCACGCATGCAAGCAGTTTCTTTTAACAACAACAGCAGTATTAATTGCAGTAAAAAAGCAACAACAGCATCTGGAAGAGAAAGAGGAAGAGAAGTGAGAAACATTGAGGTATGTTACCAGAGTCCTGCTGTTTATCAGTGTTAGTGAGAACGCTCTCTTGCCAGCTTCCTCTTCCATCTTCCACCCAGGGAAGGGGCCGGGGGTATATCAGGCACCTCTGGTCAACACCTCCCTTTTATTCGGTACTTTAGGAGTTCTTTATTCTCCGGGAGATAAGCATTACCAGTTGCGCCCGGCTGGAGCAGCTCGTATCGTTAATTTACGGCCGAGTACCGTCACCCCCGGGAAGAATCTCTCCCAGGCCCCTGAGGTACTGACTTCCTCGTATTTTATCGCCGGACGAGGACCCCCTGGAAGGACCCCTTCCCTAAGAGAGACGCTCACGCCGGACTGTCAGACTATCGCCAAATCTTTAATTTGCTGCGGGGGGATTATTGTTCGATCGGAGGAGGAAGGCGCGAACGACGAGGCCTGTGTCTGCTGTTGACCAGACCACACACTAGAAGGTGAAGGGACGACGACGTTCCGGTCCGTCCTGGACCATTCTCAAATCGATTGTGAACAATCTCACAGTCGATTCTCACAATCGACTAGAGAATTGTCCAGGACGGACCGAAACGTCGTCGTCCCTTCACCTTCTAGCGTGTGTTCTGGTCAACATTCTTCAGCTACGTTATTGTGACTCATCGCCAGTGTCTGCTGTAATTCCATGTGTTCTGTACTTGGCATCACGGTGGATCAGGCGATGCTTCTTAATGCCTCAGTGTAACGTTTGCGATCTTTATTAGCTGTTACGAATGAAGCGGTCAAGTGCAATACGTTAGAAAGAGAAATAGGGGAGCTGAATAAGAGGAGCAAGGAGCAAGTGGTAAAGAGATTAATGACAGAAAAGGAGATAAACGGGTGAAGGAGAGGTACGGGGAGTCATGGGAGAGGGGAAAGAGAACGAGGGGAGAAAAAATATTAACGAAAGAGGTAGGAAGCAAAGGACGGTTATAGAATTCTAAAAAAGAGGAGAGCGATGCACGGTGAATAGTAAATTGAAAAGAAAGTTGTAAATAACAAAGTGGATGAAGTAAGCAACAGAGAGAGAGAAAGAGAGAGGGAGAGAGAGAGAGAGAGAGAGAGAGAGAGAGAGAGAGAGAGAGAGAGAGAGAGAGAGAGAGAGAGAGAGAGAGAGAGAGAGAGAGAGAGAGAGAGAGAGAGAGAGAGAGAGAGAGAGAGAGAGAGAGAGAGAGAGAGAGAGAGAGAGAGAGAGAGAGAGAGAGAGAGAGAGCGAAAAAAAAAAATATTATCAGAAATAGAACGAGGACACAAGTAAAAATTAAATTGTTCAAGGAATTGTTAGAGAGGAAAAACAGAAAAATGTAGAGGAAAGAGTTAATGGCGGAATGTCCAATACAGCAGAAGAAGTTCACAATTAATGAGAAAGGGGAGAGCGAAGGGTTATTAGTGAGAGAGAGATGTAACTGGTAATGAGAGAGGGGAAGAGGGTGCCAAATAATGAAAAGATAAGAAGATAAGACAGTAGATAAGAGGCCGACAATAGTTTAAAAAAATCATAAAATTAAAGATACAACAAACGAAAGAAATAATGAAATGCAATCAGTAAATTAAGAAGCAATAAAAACAAGATTAAATAAATCTCAAAATTCAACTTGGATTTCTCAGAGTCTCAAAGGCCTTGTTTTGTTAAATAACAAAATTTAGTTCTATAAATCAACCATCATCTTTTCGGCATCATTCATAATTGCAGTGACTAATATTATTATTCAAGAAAATATATATATATATATAGAACTATAATAGCAATTGCAGGATTTTATGTAAAACAAGAGACGTGATTTACGTTTCGAAGCTAAATGGACAGCATTCAAATTGCAAATTTTGTTGTTTGCGTTCAGACAGATAAGAGTAGTTGGTTATCTTTTCTACTTTTTCTCTCTTTGATTCCCTGTCCGTCATTTATCTCTCTCACTCTTTTCGTGTATCTCCGTCTATCACCTTTTCGTGTCTCATTCTTGCCTGTCTGTCTGTCTGTCTGTCTGTCTGTATGTCTGTCTGTCTGTCTGTCTGTCTGTCTGTCTGTCTGTCTGTCTGTCTGTCTGTCTGTCTGTCTGTCTGTCTGTCAGTCTCACTCTCTCTCATCTTGCCATCCCTCGGTACCATCAGCTATAATTCACAGAGAGTAATAACATTAACGTAACTGGACCAATGAGAAAATCCGTAGGAGTAATGATGAGGGCTCGAACCCATGCGGTGGGTGACGTAGTGGACTAGGGCGGGTGCCTTTGAGCACCCACCACACAGGTTCGAACCCTCATCACGGCTCCTACGGATTTTCTCATCAGCTATAATGATATCAGCGTCGCAGGACGAGTGGTTCAGTAACCTGTTACAATCCCCGACACTCTCATTATATATATATATATATATATATATATATATATATATATATATATATATATATATATATATATATATATATATATATATATATATATATATAATTACGAGAAATACTACGTGCTTATATTGCCATATAAATCATGTTACGTGTAATAAAGTTTACTTTACGTATAATGTTTTTCGAGAAATTCAACTTGCTTTATGTGTAATATTGCTTGCTTTACTTGTAGCATAGCTTCCTTGCAATATTGCTCGCTTTAGCGCAATTCCGTATTTTGAAATTCATTTTTGCAATATAACTTGAATTAAAATTTTGATTTTATTTCCTGAACTCCACTATCTCAACTATTTTAATTTTCCTCTGCTTCTCTTATACCTTTTCCATTAATTCTGTATTTAACACAACTTTGTAACAGCACTTTTTTATGATAGTTAATTCACGCAGCTTTTCAACTTCACTTCCTTCATGGCAATTCTTTCACACCACTTACTTCATTACACTCTATTTAACCTAACGTTGCAATTGCACTTCGAAAATGTAGGGGGAGAAAAATCATATCCTTTAAAATTGTAGGGAAAATGAACATAAATTTAGAAAATACCGGAAAACCATTAAATAAGTTTTGAAATATAAGCACATTCATGAAAAGTTTCTTAAAAAAAAAGAAGGAACAAGAAAAATTAGAGAAGGAAAAAACGGAGAAGGAAGAAAAGTAAAACAAGTAGAAGGAGGAGGAGCAAGAGGACAAGGAGGAAAAAAATGAAAGAATAATGAGAAGCAAGGACGAGGAGAGAGTGAACAATTCGGAAGTGGAAAAGAAGGAATAAAAGATGGAAAAAGAGGTTCAGAAAGGGTATGAAAAGTAGAAGAAAGAAACGAAGATGGAAGGAGGAAAGAGCAGATGTTCGGGGTAGTGTGAAATAAATAATAAACAGTATTCCTCTCCAGTCAGAACACCTTAACTCTACACAACACGATTGAACCTGCCCCCAAGTCTCCCAGTAATCTGTTTACTGTGTCACTCTTTCTCACAGTCGCAAAAAATCGTGACTCATGCAAGTCCTTTACGCTAATTAACTAGACACCTGCTTGTTCCTCATTTGCTAATTAACCAGACACCTGCTTGTTCCTCATTCGCTAATTAACCAGAGACCTGCTAGTTCATCATTCATTAAATAATATATCTGCTTATTCCTCATTTTCTTATTACCCAGATATGTATATTTTCCTTATATTAAATTTTAAAAATTTACTCACATTGTACGGTGGAGATAGAACGTCAAGTGTTGTGTGTTTGTGGGAGTAGGATGAGAAAGAGGAGGAGCAGGAGTAGGATGAGAAAAAGGAATAGGAGGAGGAGGAGGAAGAAGATAAGATGGAGGAGGATATGGAAGAATGAGAGATGTCTGACCTGACTCTTCCTCTTTGCCCTCCATCGCACATGCGACAAAAATGACGAGCACTCAACCACTTCCAGCAGGTAATAGCTCCCCGGGGCACAGACGCGAGGCCACTCACCAGGTGACAGAAATAAAGTCATTACGTTATCACAAATCTAACAAAAAAAGTGGTAAAGAAAGTCATCAGTAACATCAACATAAACTAAAAATGGGGAGTGGAATTTTTCTTGAGTTTCAGAGTATATTCTGCCTGCCAGATCCTTGGGAATTCTACCCTAACATTGCAAGCTCTCGATACGAACTACGTAACTCTATGTTGACCAGATCACACAATTAGAAGGTGAAGGGACGACGACGTTTCGGTCCATCCTGGACCATTGTCAAGTCGATTGTGAGATTATGACAATCGACTTGAGCATGGTCCAGGACGGACCGAAACGTCGTCGTCCCTTCACCTTCTAAGTGTGTGGTCTGGTCAACATACTTTAGCCACGTTATTGTGACTCGTCGCCTGCATACGTAACCCTATATAGTATATAATCTTGGGAATTTAATACATCATTTTTGTTACGTAACAACTCGAGAAGACGAGCTGGCATAACTGCCTATGTAGATAAGTATATGTAAAAACAACATTCATAGAATTTCTCAGCTCTAGGTGCGGAAAATGGTGAGCAGATATAAAAGCTCATCGTGTTATGCTATAATTTTTAAAGTCGCGTATTTGAGACTTCTTGATGAAAACCCCAAGTTAATTTCCGTCGGAAAATGCTGTTGAAGATTAAGCAGGGAGGGAATAATCAGGGGGAAATCGTCAAGCCATTGCGACTATATAGCACTTGGAAGGGGTCAGGATAAAAATTTGTGATGGGACGGGGGGGGAAGGAATGGTATCCAACCTCTTGGACGGTCGGGGATTGAACGCCAACCTGCTTGAAGCAAAACCGTCGCTCTATCCGTCCACCACATGTGGTTCTTCACCATTCCTTTCAGGAGTGAAACAGCGAGAAAAAAGTTATATAGAAATAGAGAGAGAGAGAGTGGGAGAGAGAGAGAGAGAGAGAGAGAGAGGGAGAGAGAGAGAGAGAGAGAGAGAGAGAGAGAGAGAGAGAGAGAGAGAGAGAGAGAGAGAGAGAGAGAGAGAGAGAGAGAGAGAGAGAGAGAGAGAGTGGGAGAGAGAGAGAGAGAGAGAGAGAGAGAGAGAGAGAGGAGAGAGAGAGAGAGAGAGAGAGAGAGAGAGAGAGAGAGAGAGAGAGAGAGAGAGAGAGAGAGAGAGAGAGAGAGAGAGAGAGAGAGAGAGAGAGAGAGGAGAGAGAGAGAGAGAGAGAGAGAGAGAGAGAGAGAGAGAGAGAGAGAGAGAGAGAGAGAGAGAGAGAGAGAGAGAGAGAGAGAGAGAGAGAGAGAGAGAGAGAGAGAGAGAGAGAGAGAGAGAGAGAGAGAGAGAGAGAGAGAGAGAGAGAGAGAGAGAGAGAGAGAGAGAGAGAGAGAGAGAGAGAGAGAGAGAGGAGAGAGAGAGAGAGAGAGAGAGAGAGAGAGAGAGAGAGAGAGAGAGAGAGAGAGAGAGAGAGAGAGAGAGAGAGAGAGAGAGAGAGAGAGAGAGAGAGAGAGAGAGAGAGAGAGAGAGAGAGAGAGAGAGAGAGAGAGAGAGAGAGAGAGAGAGAGAGAGAGAGAGAGAGAGAGAGAGAGAGAGAGAGAGAGAGAGAGAGAGAGAGAGAGAGAGAGAGAGAGAGAGAGAGAGAGAGAGAGAGAGAGAGAGAGAGAGAGAGAGAGAGAGAGAGAGAGAGAGAGAGAGAGAGAGAGAGAGAGAGAGAGAGAGAGAGAGAGAGAGAGAGGAGAGAGAGAGAGAGAGAGAGAGAGAGAGAGAGAGAGAGAGAGAGAGAGAGAGAGAGAGAGAGAGAGAGAGAGAGAGAGAGAGAGAGAGAGAGAGAGAGAGAGAGAGAGAGAGAGAGAGAGAGAGAGAGAGAGAGAGAGAGAGAGAGAGAGAGAGAGAGAGCCATCCACAGTCATACTGGCTCTGCCACTTTAAACATCACTCCAATAGCGATCATTCATTCCTAGAGCGACTCGCGTTAGGATCATGTTTGGTCAACACAAAGAAACGTGAGAAAAAAGTTCACCGACCATATGAAAGCTCTGTGTCACGGTTGCCTCCAGACTCAGACTGTATCTAACGTGATTACATCTTAGCATTACATTAAGAAGTTGGTTCACATTGGAAGCTAGCAATGAACTCATTAAATAGAGGAGTTCTTAGGGCCAGTCTTCAGATGAGCTGAGTTAGGATGACAGCTCTTAACTTACAGATACAAAATATCACATCAGGCCCATTTATAATGAGCTATTATTTAAATAGTGTGAATTACGTGTACAGATAATGCTGTTAATGCTGTTATTTAGTCAACATTTCTCTCTTTTCCTCTTTCTTCTTGTTCTCGTCCTCGTATTGTGCAAGATGTAGTTGTAATCCATCACTGCTGTCTGCTACATACAGCATACAGCGAACCAGGTATCGCTTGGGATAATGACCCCAGGCGACACTACGCAATTGTTTAATTAGCACAGAACGCAATCTTTCATCAGCGCCTCTTGTGTCGGGCACCGTGATGAACTCCGACTTGCCTTGGCTGTCACAACTCGTGCTCCAACTAAGCTTCATGTTTGTCAGATTCGTGTCGTCATGAACTCATGCTTCCTGTCAATCGTGCACTCGGATTTCTGCTCGTCCGGTCTGATGAAACTCACCTGAACCCCCGTTCTCTTCCCTTGCATCACTACCCCATCATTCAACCTCCTAGCCTCGTTAATTTAGCACCTCACCCAACCTCCTTTCCCCACCTCCGAATTATGAATCTCAATGTCTCCCTCCAAGACAATTTCCAACCACACTATGTCTGGCGTCTTACCATTCGCCTTCCATTTGCCCATCTAATCATTCCAATGAAAACGACAATGGATCTGAGGTGGGAGATGCAGTGGAGGAGTGACGTCTTTTGTCTAATTCCCGCCCAATTTATGCCACTCTTGTTCCTGTCAAACCCATTGTGCCTGCGAGTTTTAAATTTTAAAATTTTGCCCCGAGGGGCGAGTTTATTGGGCAGCGCCACTCATGTTGTGAGTGGACATACCGCCATAGCAGAATGTACAACACTCCCCAATAGGAAGAAAACCCGCTGGGTTGTTCATCTTGTCACTTGTACCTAGAAACAGCTGGGACTTGCTTAACTGTCTCAAGTGAACAGCTCCTCAAACAAGAAGATTAACATCTCGCGAGTCTTATTCTTGGTGTACTCACCTAAATGCACACAATAAATCGTCCTTACAGCATCGAGCATCAGCTTATGGGACTCAAAATTCATTGACTAAAATAAACAAAGTTTCCTTGCGTGCATATGGTTCATCTGTGTCTCTAGATTTTATTCAAGAGCTGTCATTCTGCTTTTGCAACTGCTAAGCATTGCATACTTACACTTGCTATCCCGACTCTGGTCTACTGTAATGAGATACCAGATCCATTAGTTATAGCATGTACTATAATATTCTTAGTACAGAAACTGTGTGTACTCATCTAGTTGTATTCACCTAGTTGTGTTTGCGGGGGTTGAACTCTGGCTCTTTCGGACCGCCTCTCAACTGTTTTTACAAACTGTTTTTTTTAAATGTGTGTGAAAAAAACTGATTTTTTTCACACACACACACACACACACACACACACACACACACACACACACACACACACACACACACACACACACACACACACACACACACACACACACACACACACACACACACACACACACACACACACACACACACACACACACATGATCATGATGTCTACCACGGGAGACATGATCACTACCTACAAAATTCTCAGAGAAATTGACAGGGGTAGATAAAGATAAACAGTTTAACACGAGTGGTACGCGAACAAGGGGACACAGGTGGGAAACTGAGTATCCAAATGAGCCACAGGGACGTTAGAAAGAAGTTTTTCAGTATCAGAATAGTCAACAGGTGGAATGCATTAGGCAGCGATGTGGTGGAGGCTGACTTCATTCACAGTTTCAAATGTAAATTCGATAGAGCCCAGTAGGCTCAGGAATCTGTACACCAGATGATTGAGAGTTGAGAGGAGAGACCAAAGAGCCAGAGCTCAACCCCTGCAAGCACAACTAGGTGAGTACACACACACACAGGAAGCAGCCCTTAGCAGCTGTCTAACTCCCGGAAAAGGAATGATTGTGTGTGTGTGTGTGTGTGTGTGTGTGTGTGTGTGTGTGTGTGTGTGTGTGTGTGTGTGTGTGTGTGTGTGTGTGTGTGTGTGTGTGTGTGTGTGTGTGTGTGTGTGTGTGTGTGAGAGAGAAAACCATATGTGCCAAACATTTTTCACTACAAACGTCACAATATTTTAGGCGCTAATTGTTGAAGCCTATGACAGGAGGAATGTAATGGGTTCCGTGCCGATAACGTAATTGTACCACTACATCGGGGAGGCGCAGACGGAAGAGAAGAGGGGAGGAAGAGAGAGAGGTGGGGGGAAGAGGGAAGGAAGAGGGGGGGAAGGGAGTGGGATAGAGAGGGATAGCATAGGATGGAAGGTAAGATGGCTGAAGATAGGTAGAGGTGGGGAAGAAAGAAAAGAATTGGCTTGAACGAAGATAAAAAAATAGGTGATCGTGATAAGCTGGTGGGAAGTAAGCATAAGAATGAAGGTAACTGCAGAAGGCCTATTAGCCTTTGAATGGCTCTTCAAATGGAATGGCCCTTCGCCCCCTTGTTTTTTTTTCATGTGTGTAAACTATATGTGAAGGTAATCTCTACTATTTCTCCTTCTAGTTCGTTTCACTTTCTAACTGCCCGCAAATTGCATAAAGGTTTCTTTACATCCCTGTGGCACATGTGTGTGTCTAACTATCTTGCATGGCCTCTCGTATGCACTATTGTTCAGCCTAAACCTTCTGTCTCTATCAGTTTTATTGATTCCTTGGAGTATTT
>NC_091177.1:10068480-10078480 GCF_040958095.1 Procambarus clarkii
AATAATATTCATTTATACTTGAGAGAACTCCTGTTTTGAATGAACGTGAACGTCATGTTAAAATTTATGAATGTGTCTTTGGGGTCGACTGCTGGATGGTATGGACTTGGTCTGAGAAAGGGTTGACAAAATACTCTACCTTCTGCAGCATAGATTCTTTTAAACAGTGGGTTAAAAGCTCCCTCACAACAAAGTGCAGCTTTAGAACAGGAATTTTAGTTTTCCTTAGGCAGTTGGTAGGAGAATTTACTATGCGAGTTTAGCGTTGTCAGGACCATGTTTCCTAGCTACAAAGGCTAATTTAACATTATTCATATGCAAAGGCAATTTGAATAGACCAATATTCTGAGCCTGTATCACAAGTTTGTGCAATTGCGAGAGCGTGTTTGTCAGTTTATTTGAATTTCTCTGAATATATAAGGGGCTAGTTTAGTATGTGTCAGGATGCGTTCGCTGGCGTTGTGTACGATTATGTGCGTGCATATACACAGTATACCACAGTCTGATAGTGTCAGCAATGGTGAAAGTTGATTATTTTAGACATAAATTCTATCTCTTGTAGGTCATTATATAGCTGGCCGCTCCCACTATGGCTGCTGTAGCCGGATATGAGATAAGTATTTTATTATACTTGAAATTCGGTGGTTTGTTCGTGTATGAGATGGCTGGATTTTGGTATTATTTCGTCAAGTTTTGTAGTTATTTGTTGAAAGTAAGATATCTCTGAGACCAAATGCATTTAGTAATTACCCACTCCCTCACATTGTTTTGCTCTCTCTCTCTCTCTCTCTCTCTCTCTCTCTCTCTCTCTCTCTCTCTCTCTCTCTCTCTCTCTCTCTCTCTCTCTCTCTCTCTCTCTCTCTCTCTCTCTCTCTCTCTCTCTGTTGCACATATTAGTCTTTAGTACTTTCCAATTAAAAAATATATAATAAGTTCCAATCCTTTATTCCGCATGGTAGTTTCCCCCTGCAAATTTTCTTCGTTTATCGCAGTACGTCACACATAATCACGAATAACAGAGGGAGGGATGAGAGATGGGTAATGAAGGGGTGATGGAGGGAGTTGAGGGAGGGGGTTGAGGGAGGGGTGGGGCGGGGAAGTTGATCACAGTAAAGTGGGCCACTCCTGCAGCAGGGGGAGAGAATTATACGGTTGGGGGGACTGGCCTTAGATGTCAGTTAATAAGCCCTTCATACAGCTTCATCACCAGGGTGAATAAGACTCAGACGGTTGGAGAGGAATAGTGGTGAGAGAAGATGTCTTGTAGAGTGGCCGAAAGGATTGGAGGGAAATAGGAATTGGATTGTTCGTGTCTTAAGGGGTCGTCGATGGGGTCTTAAGGGGTCCTCCATCTACTTAAGGATTGGAGAGGTTGTACAGATGGTTGTAAGAGGTAGCTTGGATATGAAGGGCCGTCAGTTCGAATTAAATGGAAGGACGTAAGACAGAAAAAAAAAATTGTATGGTGCCTTAAGGATAAAAAAAGGGCACTTGGCATCTGTACAGAATTAAGGGGGTCATGGATGACTGTAGGATTTGGAGGGGTCGTAGAAGGGCGGTTGGACTGGAGGGGTCGTAGGTTTAGAAGGGTCGTGTGCAAGGGAAGAAATAGGGGGGAGGCGTCTAGTTCATGGTTTATGACGGTGAAATAATCGTCGGGTCGAGTCAGGGATGAAGCTTCTGTGTTCTCGCCTAGTAGGGCTTGTTGAGCTGAGCTTCAGCTCGGGGATCCCGTCTCCCCAGCACTAGCCTTTGCCACATCAACATTTTAACCCTTGTATGGAGTCTCCATACACCACTCCACTTATTACTGAATTACATTTATTCACACTTTAGACAATGAAAATATTTAGCAAATTGTTACCCCAGGCTTAAAACATTATTTAGTTTTGACTTGCGTCCCCTTTGTTTCACTTTCAGCTACGTGAGGTTTAATTCATTTAGACTTTCTAAATAACTTACACCAACCAGCTCTCGGACTACACACAGAAATCACAATAGCGTGATGCATCAAATGAACAAATAAACAACTAATAATGTGGATTACTGAATCCACAAGAAATTCAGTTCATAAATCTCGAGCTATTGACATAGCTCGAGTGCATGGGGAAAATTGCGTAAAACCCTGGTTTGTGTCTCGGAGAGACTGCAGGATCCGTTGGTAAATCAGGATGATTTGCCGGTTGCAATTATTTTGACCATGTCGTAGCTTAGTCGATTAAGGCAGGGTCTGGGATTCTCTCGGACGTAGGTTCGAATTTCGTCACGACCCTTGCGGATTTGTTCAACTCTAGGACTAGTCTGGGGCCTGATTTACGAAGCAGTTACGCAAGTACTTTCGAACGTATACATCTTTCCTCAATTTTTGACGGAGAGAGAGAGAGAGAGAGAGAGAGAGAGAGAGAGAGAGAGAGAGAGAGAGAGAGAGAGAGAGAGAGAGAGAGAGAGAGAGAGAGAGAGAGAGAGAGTGAAAGGGGAAGATAAAAATACGAACACGGTTCCGAGGAAGGCTTAACTCTTTCTTTAAGGTGTGGTCATTGGCAGGGAGGGAGCGGTGAGGAAGGAACACAAGGGCGATCGAATATACATGAAGGGACTTTAGTGCAGGCTGGGTCGAGGGCCAGCACATCCCTCGAGGGTGATCTGCTGGCGCTGGAGGTAAGGACCGAGAGGAAGGGGGTGTTGCGAGAGTGTAAAGTCAAGAAGGAGGTGGGTAGTCAATCATAGAGAGAGAGAGAGAGAGAGAGAGAGAGAGAGAGAGAGAGAGAGAGAGAGAGAGAGAGAGAGAGAGAGAGAGAGAGAGAGAGAGAGAGAGAGAGAGAGAGAGAGAGAGAGAGAGAGAGAGAGAGAGAGAGATTTGTGTGAAAAAGGGGCCCCCTGGCCAAAAAGGGGGAAGAGAGTGTTTATGCAAATGCAGTCGAGTTAACCACAGGAGAGTAGAGAGCGCCAGGGATCAAGGTGTGAAGTAGTGTATTTCAAGATAAGAAAATAAATGCATATAAATGAAACTAGCATTGCGTCGTGAGGGGAAAGAGTGTTAGCACAACAATGTGGTCAGTGTCGGACACGGACATAGAGTATGAAAGGATAGTGGGACCGAATGAAGGAAGGAAGAAAACAAGAAAGAGTGGAATTAAGAAAGGAGTTAATAGGAGAGGGGAAGATAGGTTTGAAGGCTTCCTACCTCCAGATCATTTACATAAATCAGAAACATTAGAGGTCCCAGTACAGAAGGGAGCCTTGCGGGACGCCGCTTGTCACTACTCTCTAATACTGACTCTCAATCAATACCCTTTGTGTGCGTGTGCTTATGTGTATCGATCTTGAACTGGTTGATGTGGCTTAGCTGCTCTTGTGGTATCAAGAATATAACATTTTTCAGAGATTTAATATCCAATAACACACTATGTTGCTAAGATAATACTTCAAGTAATTCTCTCTGCAATTGTTCTTTGTTGTTTACGAATAAGAATTTGTTACTGACCTTTCCGTGACTCATTTGGGGGCTATAGTTTCCAACTATTTCCATAGATCTGTTTTACTTAGAAATGAACATACTTTTGTACGTGCGTGTGTGTACTCACCCAGTTGGGCTTGCGGGAGTTGAGCTTCGGCTCTTGAGCCTTAGCAGCTAAGTCCAACGTTTCCGGCTATATAGATTTAACCTCTCTGGTTAATTTACCTCACTTTTTGTTTTTCCTTTTTGAAACTTTGTATTAAGTTTGCCTCAACATCTCACCTCTAAATCAATCTACTTGCATTCAATTTATGCCTAAGATTAAGCGAATATCATCTCAGCCCCAAACACCGTCAAACACATATCGGCATTTCTCTCGTTCTCTTTTCTCTTCATAAGTCTCTTATGCACCCTCCCTTGTCTCATTCCCTCCCTCTTCCAATTATCCTCACTCCTTGAACGTCGCTGATAAGCCTCTCTTCCCCCCTCGATCCCAGCCCCCTTGCACGTCAGGTCATTTGCCCTCAGATATCTACATCCTACACATTAATCCGAAGATCATTCCGGCACAAAATACCTTTAAGATATCAGCTTGTGAAATCACATACACGCGAAGAAGGCGAGTTAAGTATCCCATTTTCAACGCCAAAACTTCACCGCAACACACTATTACTGCCCATTGCATTCCATCCCTCTCCCTAAGAGTAGAATATTTATAATCTCCATGAATATTTGAGGCGTGAAAGTGATAATATCTGCGGAATTTCTCGGTAGGTAATAAAGAGAGAGGGTATATGGCCGCTTGGGGCCCATTACCCTGCCGTCTGCAGCGAGGAGGTGGGCGTGGTTCAGTCTCCCGGCTCACACTGCCAAGATCTCCCCACACGGTATCTCCATGGTATTTTGGTATTCAACATGGCTACATTTACTTCTGGGAATAGGCTCTCTCTTGCTCTTTCTGTCTCTGTCTCTGTCTCTCTCTCTGTCTCTGTCTCTGTCTCTGTCTCTCTCTCTCTCTCTCTCTCTCTCTCTCTCTCTCTCTCTCTCTCTCTCTCTCTCTCTCTCTCTCTCTCTCTCTCTCTCTCTCTCTCTCTCTCTCTCTCTCTCTCTCTCTCTGTCTCTCTCTCTCTCTCTCTCTCTCTCTCTCTCTCTGTATGTATGTCGAGATAATTTGAGGTTCAGATTTATAGTGATGTAATACGGTAATACGATTAGTATTACACACAAAAACAACATGGAACGGAAACTCGCCGTACACACAGGTGAATACATGCACGTGGCTCTCAGTACTAGGGAAGACATCAGTGGTGGAAAGATGTTGAAAATAGTGAATGGTAATAGTTGGTATTACAGCACATATAGTTCCTAATATTCGTCAACGAAGTAAAAAAAAATTCCTTCTTATCATTTTATTTGGTATAATTTGATATAATTTTAAAATCCATCCAGATTTTACTTAACTTTTCTAGCTTCCATAATCAATTAATTCACTATTTTTCTTGTTAATGATTTACATACGTGTCCTAAATGGATTTCACCTTGCTTTTATGTCATACAAATTATTTTTCTCTTCACTAAATATCTCAAAACGCATAGTTATCATTTTGCATTAATATATATATATATATATATATATATATATATATATATATATATATATATATATATATATATATATATATATATATATATATATATATTGATTTCCCCGGAAAGATACTCCCTTATCCTAGAATATATATATATAGATTTGCCGTACAATTGATCCCGTTTTGATCACTGTAATCCTACTTTGATCCTCGGTTCTCATGCTCTGATCCTCGGTGTTTTCCTTCCCAAAACACTCGTTCTTCACGACAACAAAGGAGTTCGCACACCTCCTTCTACCATTACAACGTTTATGTACACTATAAAGGTATATCACGGTCACCTAATATCTCCCCACAGTGTAGCCTGAACAACATAGCTGACCCTTGGCTTCCATTGACTGAATTAATAATGACCAGTAATGGCTTCTCTACCTGCTGTTGCTTCAGTCCTTCAACAACTATAATTACAGTTCGACGATGAAGGTGGGTGGAGGTGGTGAGTGGTAGTGGACGTGGGTCGTAGTGGAAGTTGGTGGATATGGGGAGTTGTATTGGGAGATAGTCATGGAGGAGTCGAACCGGAGAAGTGGGGGGTGTTGATAATTTGGTTGTCTCTGATTATAGTGTAGGTACATGACTAAAATACAAATACATGTCATGAGAAGGAAAAAATAGATAAAACATGGATTTGTTTTTGTTTATATATTAAATCTTAGGCCACATGGGCTCGTCCATAAACAGAGCACAGGATTGTTGACCAAACCACACAGTAGAAAAAGAAGAGACGACGACGTTTCGGTCCGTCCTGGACCATTCTCGACTTGAAAACACAGTCGAATGTATTCGACTGGACGAACAACGACTGGACTGGAGACTGGACGACTGAACGACTGGACGTAAGAATGGTCCAGGACGGACCAAAACGTCGTCGTCCCTTCACTTTCTAGTGTGTGGTCTGGTCAACACATTTCAGCCACGTTATTGTGACTCCTCGTCTGCAGAGTACAGAAGTTCGACATCCTATTCTATCCAATCTTGGCGTTCCGTAATCAGGTTTAGACTCCAAAAGGGAAAGTACTCAGAATAATTCAATCTCTTCGTAATTTAATGGAAATTTTAATTTAAACTACCATTCAGTTCTCGAAAGAATTCCTGTCAGCTCTGGGTTTGCGCCTCTGATGGGTATAAATATTCCAAACTATTTTCAGAAGCGTTCGACTTGAATCGTATCATTCACTGTGTCTAGTCTTTTAGCTTTTGTTTTCTCTCTGCATTTCGCTCTTTTTCCGCTCTTCTACATTCATTCTCTTCATTCTGTCTCTCATTTTTCTCTCTCCATCTATTCTTCTTTCCCTCCCTCATCTTTCCCTATTCATGTCTCCTCATTTCTCCCTCTACTAATGGACTGCTACCAAAAATGAACGAACACTTTCCTCACAAACAGGCTTGTCAAAGATCACAATCTGTAAGATTTTAACAATGGTAATCCCAGACGAAGGAGAGAGAGTGAGAGAGAGAGAGAGAGAGAGAGAGAGAGAGAGAGAGAGAGAGAGAGAGAGAGAGAGAGAGAGAGAGAGAGAGAGAGAGAGAGAGAGAGAGAGAGAGAGAGAGAGAGAGAGAGAGAGAGAGAGAGAGAGGGAGAGAGAGAGACAGACTGAGGATGTGAGCGTTTGTGAGAGAAGGAGGAGGAGGCTGAACGACTCTCTCAAGCAGTTTTCATCTGAAACCAAAGTTCTTCCGAAAATCATTTTCATCTCAACCCAATCTCACGCGTATCTGGCTTAATAGAAGCTCTTTAATTCGTTACGAAACCTGTCACCGGATCTCTGTGTATTTGTGTGCATACATGGGTGTGTATGTTTGTGTGTGTGTGTGTGTATATTTACTATTTGTGCCTGCAGAATCGAGTTATTAGCTCCTGGACCCCGCCTCTCTAATTGATCTATTTTTTCCTCTATTATGTCCCCCTTCTTCACCTAGATGTACTCTCCTAATTTTGCTTGCGGGGGTTGAGCTTTGGCTCTTTGGTTCCGCCTCTCAACTGTCAACTCATCTCAACACACAACTGTATGTGTGTGTTCCTAGCTTCTAATATTGTCTCACTCTCCCACGCACGCAAATTCTCTCCATGCCTTTTTATGCTTCTTCAGCTATTTCTCCGCCTAATCTTGGACGATAAAACATGTAACTTCTGAGCTAGGGCACTTTATCAACAGCTGCAAATCTGGAAGAATGCAATCATGCACAGCTGTAAATAAGTAAACGCACTCTCGGTATGATACGTCTTACCCGCGAGTAATTTACTGGAGTTCTTATTAAAGTTTCAGCAGCACGGAGACCAGATGTCTACGCCGGAGAAGTTCATTTTGGGGGCTGACTTCTGAATTAATTTGACTGATTTACTTTATTATATATATGTATATATATGTATATATATATATATATATATATATATATATATATATATATATATATATATATATATATATATATATATATATATATATATATATATATATATATATATATATATATGGGTTTTCTCTAGAAAATATTAGCCTTAGAAGGAACAGTAGTACTAAAGCAATGACTTTAACTTCTATTGTCACTCAAACGTTTCGTAAAGAATCTGCATGAAAACTTCTTAAATGTGACTAATTATTCTTGTGTTTTAATAAAATAAGATCAATTAAATAGGCTATTAAAACTTATTTTAACTCAAACCAGAGATAATATTTTTAACTATTTCCGTAAAGCTCGTTAAAAGAGAGATTTTTTCTACAGACTTTCTAACATTCTTAAAGATCCTTTCTTATCTCAAATTTTTTCTTTAAACATTTTTTTTTACAAAAATCGATGCCATAAAAAGTTATTCTCTAATTCTCACTAGTGTAGATGTTTAACTTTCCTTACAGAACACACCACGTTTTAAATAGCCTAACAAGAAAATTCATGTAATAATGTGCATGCAGATACCGTCTGCATGTACATTATTCTATATCTCACTCAACGCAGGGGTTTATAACGTTATTAATTTATGTCAACTAACCCGGATACATTAGTAGAAGCACTGGGTGAGAGTAAGGGGCAAGTGAGGGCTGCCTATTAATGGACAGTGAGAGAGGAGGAGGTAGGTAGGAATGATATGAAAGCGAGAGAAAGGTGTAATCTAGTTTGAGAATGGGGACGCGAGATAATGAAGAACATGTGTAGGAATAGAATTGGTTTTACGGTATAATGGAGGAATGAGAAATACGGAAGTTAGGAGATTGCTTCTGGAGGACGGACATGGAGGGTTAGGAAATAGGGAAGAGGTACTTGACCAAGAATTGTGGAATGGGAGAGGTGGAATAGGCACATATATTTATGGTTAATATGAGATCTGGTCTGAGGTTATGTGTGTGTGTTCATTAATGAGACAGTAAAGTATAATATATTGTGTTCATTAGAGTGGAGCGAGCGGTATTATTATAGTTATGGTTATGAGGCAGCGTATGTCAACGTGGACGGACGACCACACTTGCTCATCTCCACTCCCAGCCACGCTCCCTACATGCTCATCTCAACTCCCAACCACGCTCCCTACATGCTCATTTCCACTCCCTGCCACGCTGAACTTACTTAGTTGCACACCAACACCCACTCACACCAAGGTCACTCACAAACACATGTGGAAATACCCATTTATATCCCAGGTTATAGCACCACACACCTGTCTGTGGCACATATAGTGTAACACACAACTCACACACTAGCTTACATACAGGTCGCACTCACTAGGTCACATACTGTGTCACACTCAGGCATACACTGTCACATGTAGTCACATTCATACCGTCAAATGGAGACAACTCATTAAATACGGAATAGGAAAGAAAAAGGAGGAGGGAAAAGGACATGGAGGAGGCCAACACACACCACGCCTGTCGTTGACAGCTCACCTAAACACTAAAAACATTACCAAACTACAAAAAGATGGCAAGTAAAAGAATATCCCCCTAAAACTAAGCAAGAAATGACTCTGAGCACTATACCACGTAAGTGAGACTTATGCTAGAGAGACACACACCTTCCACGCACACACACATGTGACACACACACCTTCCACACACACACATGTGACACACACACCTTCCACAAACACACACACACACACACACATGTGATTTTTATAGTTTCATCGTAATTCGGAACGGCTGTCAGGTGGCTAATTTCACGAGGGGCCGTTTGTGTGGTAATGACTTAGGTTGTCTGAGAGGTGTTATGAGCATTTAAGCGTTATGTGCAGTTACAGTCATCACTTTTTGCGTAATTCCGCTCAACCCTGGGATATTTCGGGCACCTGGGGTAATGACCCGGGATTTCATCCGCTACCCGAAATGCGGTAATGAGTTATTTTATTGTTAATATTATTGCTGTATGTAAGACGCATTGCAATGTCTAGTGTATGGCGATTAATCCTTCAAGGACTAACACATGTACAAATATACACACAGAAACATACACAAACACATACGATAACACAAACACACAGAATCCTTCATATCCATGTTTGTCGATGATATAAATTTGACGAGAGGAGAAATGCAGATGACTGCGAGATACTTCAGAGATACCAGCTTTACATATATATATATATATATATATATATATATATATATATATATATATATATATATATATATATATATATATATATATATATATATATATATATATATGTCGTACCTAGTAGCCAGAACTCACTTCTCAGCCTACTATGCAAGGCCCGATTTGCCTAATAACCCAAGTTTTCATGAATTAATGTTTTTTCGTCAACCTAACCTACCTAACCTAACCTAACCTAGCTTTTTTTGGCTACCTAACCTAACCTTACCTATATATATAGGTTAGGTTAGGTTAGGTAGGGTTGGTTAGGTTCGGTCATATATCTATGTTAATTTTAACTCCAATA
>NC_091177.1:10083480-10108480 GCF_040958095.1 Procambarus clarkii
TGAACGAGGTGGTGCTTACCGAACAGGGTGGTGGTCGTTACGCCAAACAGACTGTACAAATGTAAAAGATTCAGAATAGGGAGGCAGGGAGGGTTGGGGGGTCAAATGGGGTCTGAATCCAATAATGATATCGCTCAATCGCCTGTGTGCAAATTTATGGCTGATTAACAAAACGAATAACCGCCCTTTGTCATGGGTGGAACCATGACTTCCCATGGTACAGGGAGGATGGAAAATACATCCGCTGGGTCGAAGTGAGATGTTTTGGTCCCCTATAACAGTCGTTCGCCAAGAAACCAGGAGAGAGAAAGGAATTGTTGGAAACAGAGAAAGAGAAAGGAGATAATGAATCACTTGAATACCTATCTATGTCTATAAAAATGTCTGTTTATCTGTCAGAGATTGGAAGCCAGATGCTTGCGGCTAGTCTCATTTAACTTTCCAACAGAGTGAAGAGGGGAAGGGTGGAGAGAGTGGAGGAGAGGAGTGGACAGGAGTGAAAGAGGGAGGGGGGGTGTTGGAGGTGAGGGTAGGAGAGAAGGTAGAAAATGACGGAGAAATGTGGAAAGGGTGTGAGAAGGGGAGAAAGAGGGAAAGAGGGGAAGGAGGGGGGACGTAGTGAGGAGAGAAGGAGTTACGGAAAGAGAGGGCGAGAGGAGTGAGGGGGGAGAATTTGCAGACGCCAGTGCATAATATCACAAAATAGTAAGAAATAAAGTTAGTTTAGATTTTGTTTTTAACGTGTTAATGTCGGTGTGATAGTCGCTGGGATGTTTACTGAGGTCTCTACGGCATTGTGCCATAGAGACCCAAGTACCATAGGGTAACAGGGCAATTTCAGAGAAGCAGTTGTAAAGGTAGTTCATGGAAACCTGAAGTCAGGGAGGAAAGAAGGTGACCATGTTGCTGTAATTCATGCAGCCGACTCTGCTTCCTGACTTCCGGCGTCCATGAACTTCCTTTAAAACTGAAGCAGTTTTAACGGAAGTTCCTTTAAAACTCTACTGTTCCTTTGTCAGTTAATTCCTGTACACAAAGCTAGGTCAGTACACCAAGTTGTGTATGCAACACAGCAACTCAGGATTAATGTTTCCTTCCCTCCTTTACTCGCTCTTTTCTCCTATACACCTCTTTCCCATCCCTTCCTACTCTTCATGTCCTATACCTCTTCTTTCTTCACCCTTCTCTCCTTTTCCATCTATTCCCTCATCTGCAGCATCCCCTCCTTTCTCTTTCCATCCCATATCTTCCATCAACTCACCCTTCTCTCTCTTTTTCGCCTTCTTTATCATCTCCACATCTCCCTTTCCGTATCTTCTCTCCATTCTCCTCTTGTTGCGCGACACATACACGCATCTGGGGCGACTCAGCTGTCCTGCTTCAGTTGATTGCATATCATAATCCCTCCCAAAGTTTGGTACTGGTGGCTAGCGCATTTCCTGCCTGTGTGCGCCAGGCCTTCCTGCTGGATGGGGCTTTTAGTATCAGCAAGCTCTTGACATGACCCGTAATCCTTCATATAGTTTACAGCTGCTGCATAAAAGAGAATGTATCTTAGCATTTTAATAACATAAATTGTCTAACCGGGTTATTTTATTGTGCTAATGATGGAAACTCCTTCACTTTCTCGAGTGTATAAGTTCTTTTGACATTTATGCCGTTCAGTCCCTATAAAAGAAAAGTAATTCTTGAACTGAAAATGTATTTCTCTGCTTCCTCTCCTGAAATTATAAATTTATATATATGTTGATGAAACTATTTTACTGGCACCTTTTCATGGCATATTTCGCAACGCTACTTGCTTTCAGGACTTGCCACCCAATTTTCTTTACAAGTGGATACGAACCCGCTTCCCCAATTTACTACATTAACACCTCAGATAATTTAACCACTTTCATTTAACGGTGTTTTCTTGTCCCCTCTTCGTTATTTCTCTTTTACAGTTACGGCTTTTATTTTTCTAGACTTAAGTGTTATCGTCATCCCTTCCTTCTTTCCTTCTACGTGTTATCGTCTTTCCCTGCTATCAACGGGGTATCGTCAGGCTTTTTACTCTTGCTTAATCTTAGACATCTTGTCTCTTGCACCAGCAAAAGCAGGAGTAAATACTCGATTATCAACATTTTTCTCCTCTTTGAAACAGCATCGATTCTTTCTTCTCTCTCTCTCTCTCTCTCTCTCTCTCTCTCTCTCTCTCTCTCTCTCTCTCTCTCTCTCTCTCTCTCTCTCTCTCTCTCTCTCTCTCTCTCTCTCTCTCTCTCTCTCTCTCTCTCTCTCTCTCTCTCTCTAACCGTACCACCTCCACTGCATTCCTCTTCCCCTTCCAAATCCACTATTTCTTTCTTCATCTACCACTTCCGCTGCCTCTCTAATCCCTTACTATTTCCACTGCTTCTCTCTGAACCATCCTTGTCTTTCTCTCCCTGCGTCACCTCCCACTGTCTCTCTCCTTCTCCCACCTCCTCTCCCTCTTACCTAGCCCGCTGCTATCTCCTCCGTCCCTTACCATCACTACTAATGCTCCTCCATCAGAGACACTCGTGGATCCTCCCTCATCCCTTTCCTCACCTGCTCTCGTCCCTTCTAGGATTAGTTCGCACTTGGGCGGCAGCTCAGGTGGGGTGCTGATGATGCCCTGATAATGAGGAGGTGGGTGTGCGTTGATGCTGCTAATGAAAGATGTCATTCATCTCCTGCACTATTAAGCAGGTGCTCCATCAGTCTAAGTGCGTGATGTGGCTGACGTGGAGGGGTCGTGGAGGATTGAGGAATATGCAGGTGGTGGTAGTGACAGGTGTGGGAAGTTAACGTAATGTGTGTTTAACATTCAAGGTGAGTTGCTCTGAATTCCTCGGTCCGGTTGCTGTATGACTGTTGCTTTTTGTAGAATATAAATATATATTTTATTTAAAATATAAATACAAAAATAAATATTTATATATATCAAGAAACATATATATATACTTATAAATATCAAGAAATATATATAAATTTATAAATATCGAGAAATATATATATTTATATATCAAGAAATTATTTATTATTATATTTATTTATTTATTTATTTTCTTATTTATTTATTAGATAAGGTACCTGATATTGTCTGGGTTTCCTCCCACTCTCTCAATCTGCTCTCCCTCACACTCTCGTTGCTCTTGCCCTCTCTCCTCTCTCCTCTCGACCTCTATTCCCATATCTCCTTCTCTTCTCACTACTTTCCCCCTCCTCCCCCTCTTCTCTCCCTCTCCCATCCTCTCCATATTTCTCCACTGTTCTCAACCATTCAACTCCCTCTACCCAATTAGACGGGTCAGTACAGCGACATCCTTGCTTCTTGCGGGTCTGTATTCAATCCCCAAAGGTCCTCCATACACACCTCCCACTGCCTACCCAGCAGTCGCAATCATGTGTCTTGAACGTGTTCACTCTGTGAACACGCCTGCTGCATAGTGATACGTGATGCATAGTGACACATGTGATACATACTTGTGGGAGAGCGTGAGAGGAAGAGAGAGGGAGGGAGAGACACAGACAGAGAGGTAGACTATGAGATATAAAAGAATGCTGCATATGTTCCCATTTATTATCGTTATTTCTCTCAATTCCCTTGGATTTTCCTGAGCTGACTCTTCAATATCAGTAGCCTCTTCTATGTAACATTATTCAAAATTTGCTAACTTTTCTATCGCACCTGTTTTTGAAGCTATGATTGAATTGGTCCCATCAACATCTCTTTCTTCAATTCCTCGTGTTCACCACTCGTAAACTGTGTGAATACTTCCACTTTCTCTGTCTCTCGGTATCTTTTACGTCATGAATATGCCTCTGGATCTTTCTCCCTGCAGTGCCAGTCAATTCATCTTGTATGTGTGTGTTTGATATTGTGTAAATGATTCTGTTCTCAACAACGTGGTGAGTCAGCTATTCATCTCCTCGAAAAGTTATAGTTGAGTTTTCTTTTTTGAATATGAGGGGATGGTAGGTTAAAATATGTTTAGGCGGATAATTTGTATGTGCCAGGGGAGCAGAATTTAAACAATACATCAGTGATTATCGTAAAAATAAAAATAAAATAAGGGAATAAACTTTACATGGCAACAGTGTCTGAGAGGTCGGCTTCAAGGCTTCCATTAAACGGAGACCAAATTTTTGCAAAGTATATTCAAATTTACCAAGTCGGAAAAATCTTCTTGCTAAATAAACATCGCTCTAAACACCAAAATTATGCAAGACAATCTAGTTATCCTCTCCCTCCGGCCAACCCCTCCCATCTTTTTCACAAAACTGCTCTCAATATCATCACCCTTCCATGTCATCCCTTTGGCTACCACCCGCTTAATAACTAGAACTGACAGCAAGTCAGCTGACGTCTGAATGAACACTTAATGAACGGCGTATTGCATTATCTACGTCCAGATGCCAGACATTTCAGTACTGGGACAAGTGGTCATATTCAAGGGTAATTCACGCTTTGTTAAAAGACCCAGTTAAACCCGGTGTTCGCTGTTATAATATATACATATATATATATACATATATATATATATATATATATATATATATAATATATATATATATATATATATATATATATATATATATATATATATATATATATATATATATATATATATATATATATATATATATGCCTCAAAATATAGAGCTGGCATCAGACTGAGAAATTACCTTTGAATAAGATGGTAACATTTATTCCATTGCTGAGGTGTGGAGTGAAGTATCTAAATTGAATGTCATCATTTATAAGTGATGGAGAATACTTGTGAACACAAAGTGTTGGAGGTTTTGAGCTTATCAGTGCTATCTCAGATGACATTTCTATACAGAAACATGTAATATATTAAATAGGCTTTCTCACAAGCCAATCAATCACTATATATATCATGGCAACCCAATTTATCTTAATGACGTCCAGCTGAAGCCGACTACGAGTGTATCATGGAGGTAATCAATGACAGAGACTGGATAATTCATAAGTGGTAGTTAACTTAGCACCACTTAAGATGAAAGTGAAACGTCCCAGTGATTGTAGCTCAGAGCTAGATACACATAATTCATCACTAAAATGACAGTGTATTAACTAATTTACGGTATTGGGACATATATATAATTTAAATGAGGACATTTTATTTTTTGAGTTGTAAAATGTTTCAGTGTATCGATTTGAATACTTTGTCTTCACTGAAGACGCGTCTCCGTGTCTCCAGCCGAACATGGCTTCTTGTCATATCATTTTGTAAATTATTAACAAGCCTAAGTGACATAATAATTATTAAACTGCGTAGCTTGAGGCAAGATGTATCTGAACTCACGGGACAACATTCGCAGGTTCCAAAAAATCGTTTGGTACATGTTAGTGTCCATACTTGCCAGCCGTCTCTGCCTGCCTGTCTGCCTGCCTGCCTGCCTGCCTGCTTACCTGCTTACTTGCCTTTAATTCCTTGTTCTCTGCTTTCACTCTTCTTTTTCTCCATCTCTTCCTCGCATCTTAACACTCTTCATCCGTCTCTCTCTCTCTCTCTCTCTCTCTCTCTCTCTCTCTCTCTCTCTCTCTCTCTCTCTCTCTCTCTCTCTCTCTCTCTCTCTCTCTCTCTCTCTCTCTCTCTCTCTCTCTCTCTCTCTCTCTCTCTCTCTCTCTCTCTCTCTCTCTCTCTCTCTCTCTCCCCCTCTCTCTCTCTTTCTCTCTCTCTCTCTCTCTCTCTCTCTCTCTCTCTCTCTCTCTCTCTCTCTCTCTCTCTCTCTCTCTCTCTCTCTCTCTCTCTCTCTCTCTCTCTCTCTCTCTCTCTCTCTCTCTCTCTCTCTCTCTCTCTCTCTCTCTCTCTCATCAGCAAATAATTAAGTGGAGCGACGAGCAGATGGGCACAGATGGATGTAGGAAGAAAGGAAAGGAAGGCAGGAAGGAAAATAAATGATAAAATGGAGGAGAGATAGTGGTATTGAAGGACACAGAAGGGGATGAAGATAAAATATGACAGAAATAAAGATCTAGAGTGAGAGCGCCGCAATAAAGAGAAAATAATTAAGGAGGGGAAGAGGGTCGAGGGTAGGGAGGGGATAGGAAAGAAGGCAAGGAGGAGGGAAGGGGAGTCGACAATCGTCCTCCCCAGCTGGAAAAACAAGACTCTTCGATTTGGGTTCACTTGAGGTTATGGGTCGAAACGCTTTCATTATGTGCTGGAAACCCGAGGAAATGGCCGGAGAAATTCTTTTACTGCTGGACAGTTCCATATAAGCGACCTGCTGCTGAGGGCACGGCTTCTGCTGCTGAGGGCACGGCTTCTGCTGCTGAAGGCTGAAAGTTCTGGTGTTACTGAGGGCCCTGCTTCTGCTGCTAACGGCGCTGCTTCTGCTTCTGCAGGGAGCAGAAGCTGCTCCCTGCTGCTGCTGGAGCGTCATTACCGATGCTGTTGTTGCTGCTCTTGCTCAGAATGTTGCAGCTGGTGCTTCTGCTTGTAGTGCTACTTCTGGTCCTGCTGCTGCTAAAGTTGATGCTGGTTTTGATGCTTGTACTAATGTTTCTATCTGTCGGTGCTGCTGGTGCTAATGTAAGAGTTTATGATGCTAACGCTATGCTGAAGATTTTCTTCTTTGATATATCTAGCCAATAATCATGTTTTACCTCTAGATGAGCTATTATTATTTTGAATATAGCCTCTAAAACCACTAAGTCAATTCCTTTTCATTCTTAAGCTTTATTTTCTGTTGTGTTGATAACAATAATGCTTGTGTAACACACTAGAGACAAAAATTGTGTGTGTGTGTATATATATATATATATATATATATATATATATATATATATATATATATATATATATATATATATATATATATATATATATATTTACTACTTATATACATAAATTGCAACACCTAAGCCCTAACATCTCTGGCATCACTATAACATTCACCTCCCTGACTTCACCCCCTCCCTTTTTCCCTTTATATAATCCCAAGTCCTGTAAAACTACCATATTGATAAATTCCTGATCTTGCAACGTCACCTACAAATAAAGTGTTTTCTCCAATTGGTATTTTTTCCCCTGATGAGATGTATAAGATCAAACACAATCAGCATATATCTCTCTCTTTGTAATTGTAAATATTAAATAACTAATAACACACACAGTAACCCAAGAGCTGAGGGTGAACCCCAGTTAGCACAGCTGGTGAATAAACACACAAGTATACTAGACATGAGTAACATGTCATCAGTTCAGTCAGTTGTCTCCAGATAAGTAAGGACAGAGGCTACCACCAATCAGGATCACCACCAAAGGGGCGTGAAATGAGATCATCAGAAGCTGCAAGTACATCTCAGCATGTGATGAAAAGACCACGGCCAGGAGAGACTTATTGGGACGATGTCCCTATCAGCAGTGAAAAGGATCTTCCTTATTTTCTCCTCTTTTACTCCTTTTTCGTCATTCCTCCTAATGCACATCCTCCTTTCCTTCTCCTCTCCATTCTCTCCTCCAGCGTCTGTCGCCTGAACACACTGACACCGACAGATGACCAACATGTAGCGGACACCTGTTGAGTCCCACGAGCTCGCCTCAGCCAGGTAAGGCTTGAGTGTGGCTACATCATCATTCAGGTAACTGAGACGAAGCCGCTGCTGTAGAAGACCCAGTGACGCATTCATATAACTGCAGTTGTAGAGTGCCTTAATTACAGTAGCAGCAATGTGGTTGCTGCTATTGTAGAGTGCCCTAATTACACACACATGCAGTTGTTCCTGTACTGCTCTAGAGGCGTATTAAGTAGTCGCTGTTGTGCCCTGGAGATATTGCTGTTGTATACGATGCTCGACACGCATTCATGTTGCTACCGCTGTATAAGACCCCAGAGACGCCTTAGTGTAGCAGAGATGTACTGACTGTTGCAGAAAACCAAGATTCATGCAGCGACAAACAATATTATTAAGATAAAGATAGAAAGAGTTGGGTGTAGTGGGGCAAGTCTCCGAGGGTGGCAGTTCGTTGCATAATGCATTCCAGGAGCTCTTTCTGGATGCATAAGTGTCCGTGGGGCTGGGTCTGCTCATCCCATCCGTATCTTGGTATATAAGTCTCTGGGGGCTGGTTGACTTCATCCGTCTGTGTTTTGATACTGGTACGGGTGATGGGTGACTTCATCCGTCTGTGTTTTGATACTGGTACGGGTGATGGGTGACTTCATCCGTCTGTGTTTTTGAGTTTTAACTTGTATTCTGCGTCTTTCTTAATCTTTATCTTTTTTTTGCGTTGCTAGCAGAAGAGTCATGAGATATGTCTTTAAATATCACTCTATATCGTCAGCCATTCAGAAAAATCTATCTAAGTATGAGACAAGTGTGCACAACTTTGCATTTGGTATGACCAATTACATAAATAATGTGCTTAAACACTATAATACGTATTATTAGCTGAATATCATCTGCAAACAAAATTATTTTAGAGAGAGAGAGAGAGAGAGAGAGAGAGAGAGAGAGAGAGAGAGAGAGAGAGAGAGAGAGAGAGAGAGAGAGAGAGAGAGAGAGAGAGAGAGAGAGAGAGAGAGAGAGAGAGAGAGAGAGAGAGAGAGAGAGAGAGAGAGAGAGAGAGAGAGAGAGAGAGAGAGAAGAGATGGTGTTTCTGACCTTTGGAAAACAACTTTCGTGAGACTCTGCTGGCATCAGGTGCCACTAGTCTCTATAATTCACACAGGTGAGACCGATACTCTGGAACTCCTGGACATTTCTTGCTACTTGCTCAAACTGACGACACCTGGTCTACCTGAGGAGGAAGAAGACGTCTTTCGCCACTATAGACATCAATAGTGGTTGTGCATAATTAACGAGTGTATTCACCTTGTTGTATTCACCTAGCGGTGCTTGCGGAGGTTGAGCTTTGCTCTTTCGGCCCGCCTCTCAACTGTCAATCAACTGTTACTAACTACTAACTAATTTTTTTTCACACACACACACGCCCAGGAAGCAGCTTCGTAACAGCTGTCTAACTCCCAGGTACCTATTTACTGCTTGGTAACAGGGGCATTCAGGGTGAAAGAAATTTTGCTCATTTGTTTCTGCCTGATCCGGGAATCAAACTCGGGCCACAGAATTACGAGTCCTGCGCACTTTCCACTCAGCTATCAGACCCCTTTCGTGTGTGTGTGTGTGTGTGTGTGTGTGTGTGTGTGTGTGTGTGTGTGTGTGTGTGTGTGTGTGTGTGTGTGTGTGTGTGTGTGTGTGTGTGTGTGTGTGTGTGCGTGTGTGTACTCGCCTAATTGTGCTTGCGGGGGTTGAGCTCTGGCTCTTTGGTCCCGTGTGTGTGTGTGTTTGTGTGTGTGTGTGTGTGTGTGTGTGTGTGTGTGTGTGTGTGTGTGTGTGTGTGTGTGTGTGTGTGTGTGTGTGTGTGTGTGTGTGTGTGTGTGTGTGTGTGTGTGTGTGTGTGTGTGTGTGTGTGTGTGTGAATATATATACAGACGTGATTCATAACAAACACACAGGAGTTCTCGTCTCATGTTTTCCCACAGGAAACAGATCCCTCGGAAACACTACAGCCTCTGTGCTCTCCCTTCTATCAACCTGCTCCGACGGTGAATGTTTACCAACTAGGGGCTCGCCTGGATGCTGCATCAGAGCTGAGATGAAGCCGATGAGGCACGAGTGATGGATGTTGCTGGAGCTGTGTAAACCGATGATGCCCTGTAGCAGGAAAAATAAAAATGATAAAGCAGCGTTTCTCTTCAAGAAATCGAGAGAATCTGGTTATCGTATGCTTAATCTGAAGAGGACAGATGGAGCTGGAGATAGCTTGTTTAACCTGTTGACGTCAAGACTAAGTAGCTAAGTAAGTAACTAAGTAAGTAACTAACTAAGTAAGTAAGTAACTAAGTAAGACTAAGAATATTGAAGGAACAAGATCGTCAGATCCCCCGTGTTTAACTTGAACCAAAACTGAGAAGCAATCGTAAAATTTGAAAGAAATTAAATAATTAGAAAAGTGTAAAAGTCATGTAATATTATGATTCAAGTCGAGGGGAAACTAGAAGCAGTATTTAACGACTAAGGAAAACCAAATTGTTTTTGTTTGAAGTGGAGAGCACGTATGTTTTGCCCTCGAGATGGGTCACGAGGAAGGGGTTAAAGGTGAGGACGTGTCCGAAAGGTGTAAAATAAAAGTGAGATGATCAAAATAAACAAGAATTATTGAATTATTTATTAAAACAAGAATTAAACCAAGCATATGACTTAGATCTTTGTCTTTTTCTGAGTGTGAGAATCTTCTGTTTTCACTGACAAATATAAAAACAAATGTACGACTGAGAGAACTGTGAGGATATTAATACCGGATAAAATGGAACTGGAAGTCGAAACCTCAGGTTAACAGCAGAACTATATGATCACTCCAGGATAATAACAGAACAGAAGTCATTAATGAATATTAATACAAGAAGAGGGGAGGATAATAACCAAAGAAAAGACATAATTTTGATTGATCCAAGATAGCAGCAGAGCTAGAATGATATTAATCTGATTTAATATCATTTCAGTTCCGCTATTGCCCTGGGAGAAGGTAGATCAAGTGAGCTAGACATGCGAGAAACTGCTGTATGAGACGGCTAGCATATCTGTTGAAGTCAGAGATTTAATATAACGTGCTTGTGTGACTATAGAGGAGGAGAATGAATGTGTGTGCACCAGAGAAAGACAAAAGAGCAGTTTACTCGATCTCACACAGGACGAAAAGCCTATATTGCTGCTCTCGAGGATTTAATAAGAAGTTGGAACTGCTGTGATCTTGGGGGACACGATAAGAAGCAGAATTTGTGGAATCTTGGGACGCGATAAGAATCAGAACTGGTGCGATTTTGAAGACAAAGAGAAGCAGGAGAACGTAATATCCTCAACTGCAGTGAAGGAGCAAGGACACGTTGACCCAAACCACTCGTACACGAGACACGTTGGGCTTTCCTCCATATATTTTTAGGGGGATGCTGGTTGTTCCCATCTGCTTCATCTTGCTTAAGGGTTCATTTCCCTCCGTCTCCTCCTATTCTTCTTCCTCTCTCTCTCTTCATCTTCCTACGCTTTCACTCCAAATCACTGACCTGCAGTTTGTGTCGTCAATAAGTGGAGAAGAATCGTAAAAAATGTGGTGAAAGCTAATTAAATGTAAAATTTTCAAAGTACATAGGGTAAGGAAAAGTGAGAACTGAGTCATTGTGTACACACACACACACACACACACACACACACACACACACACACACACACACACACACACACACACACACACACACACACACACACAGGCTCAGGAATCTGTACACCAGTTGATTGACGGTTGAGAGGCGGGACCAAAGAGCCAGAGCTCAACCCCCGCAAGCACAATTAGGTGAGTACAATTAGGTGAGTACACACACAAACACACACAAGTGGAAATTGAGTACCCAAATAAACCATCTTATCTCGAGGTTATCTTCAGATGATTTCGGGGCTTAGCGTCCCCGCGGCCTGGTCCTCGACCTGGCCTCCTTTTTGTTACGCACCCCCAGGAAACAGCCAGTAGCAGCTGTCTATCTCCCAGGTACCTATTTACTGCTAGATAACAGGAGCATCAGGGTGAAAGAAACTATGCCCATTTGATTCCGCCTCTACCGGAGATCGAACCCGGAACTTCAGGATTACGAATCCGAAGCACTGTCCACTCAGCTGTCAGGCCCCCTTAGGTCAGCTGCCATAGAGACATTAGAAAAAACTTTTCAGTGTCAGGGCAGTTAACAAATTAAATGCATTATAAAGTAATGTGGTGGAGGCTGACTCTATGCACAATTTCAAATGTAGATATGATAGAGCCCAATAGGCTCAGGAACCTGTACACCAGTTGATTGACAGTTGAGAGGCGGGACCAAAGACCCGAAATTCAACTCTTGGAAGCACAACTTGGTTAGTACACACACACACACACTCACACACAACACCTAAACTCGAAAGTAAACTGAGAGGGAAAAAAAATCCACTAAAGCCTACGCATTTTTATACAATTTTTCTTAAAAATCCCAGAATTCGCTATGAGATAATATAAGAGTCCCCCCCAGACAAAGGCCCATTCTCCCAGAGTTATAAGATATGATAAACCTATTAAGCTTATTACTCTGCCTGGCATCCCTCTCAGTGCTGGCAGGACCCATCCGGTCTCCCAGATTTTTCAGGGTTGATTAAAGCAGAGAGAGAGAGAGAGAGAGAGAGAGAGAGAGACGGTATAAAGGCACAGCATAAAGACTTCACTCCTGACTTTTCCTCCTCTTTTCGGCCTCTGAGTATGATGGGTATTTTATCTTCATCCTTTTTTTCTTTTATTTCACTTAAAAGTCACAGTATTTTTTTCAGGTGAATGCACAGGTGAATGAGCATATGCATATATCACATGCACACTCACAAATGCGCGCGCACACACACACACACACACACACACACTCACACACACACACACACACACACACACACACACACACACACACACACACACACACACACACACACACACACACACACACACACACACACACACACACACATATATATATATATATATATATATATATATATATATATATATATATATATATATATATATATATATATATATATATGTATATATATGTATATGTAGCAGTCTTTCTTGTAAACATATATTATTGAATACGACCAAAAAAATTATTGGGGTAGTAGGAGAAGAAAATACTCAGGAAAATACTTCCAGAACTTGTTTCGAGTCCTGCTGAGCATCAGTCTTTCCACTTCAGACAGAACATGTGTCCTGTCCAACACTCTTTTCCAACGCACAATTGCACGACAAAAAATTCCTAACTCCAGGTGCGCTAATCCTCTTAATGGGCAGAAGCTCCTGCAGGCTGCCCCCCTGGCAGCGATCTCCAGATGGCTCCTGGAGGAAATAAGAAGCCATACTGAGGAGGGGGAACCAGGGGGAATGGAGGATGTGTCGGGGGGTCAGTATTGGGGAATATAGAAGGAGCAGAAGGGGAAGGGAGGTAAAACAGGGGAAAATAGAGGAGGAAAATAGAAAGAGGGGAAGGCGAGGCATGAAAAGGTAGAGTAAATGGATATTTTGAAATAGGGAGATGAAGGTTCATTAATGCAGGCGATGAGTCACAATAGCGTGGCTAAAGTAAGTTGACCAGACCACACACTAGAAGGTGAAGGGACGACGACGTTTCGGTCCGTCCTGGACCATTCTCAAGTCGATTGTGTCGACATAGGTTCATTGCTAAGTTTGCTTTTGGCTTATTTTTTCTGACTATAAAGTGAATAGTACAAAAATCTACTATCTAATGGCTTGGTACGTAAATGTTTTTACTATGGTACACATAGATGCAAAACGTACTATTTAAACAAAAGGATGTGTGGCAGCTATTCTAAGGAAAATATGTTTTCCTATTCTTTTCTAGGATAGGTATCGTATAATCGGCCGTGGTGCTGTCAGTCATTTACTGGTGTCTCTCTCTTGTCGACATATTTTGGTATTATATAGAAATATCATGTGTTGATTTGGCAGATTTTATTCTATTGATTTAAGGGGCCACATTTTTCTGTTATTTAATAGAGGGATTTACTACCAGCCATACATAGTGTCTTCTCTTCCATGTACTGACTCCTTTTTATGTTTGGTCTTATCTTTCATTTAGGGACTTCTCCTCCATGTAAGGTTTTCTCTTTCATGCAGGTTTTTTTTTCTATGTATGGGTTTCTGTTCCTTGACTGGTTTTCCCTTCCATGAAGGTTCTTTTTTTCCTTGAAGGATATTTTTCTCCATGTTGTGGTTTCTCTTCGTCGAAGTGCTGACAGTATAGAAACAAAAATAGACTACAATCAAACGAATAGTTGATGTTAGGTTACGATTATGCATTAGAATTTGAATCATTCAAAGGCAAGCTGAGAGCAGCAACTTATAGTATAATAAAGCTTTGTAACGATTTAATATTCCTTAAATTATGCTGTGAAAAATATAACTGTCCCCAACATACAGTAGTCAGACTTGCAGCCATGGTTATGACCAGTCCTGGAATGATAAGTTTTCCTGCCGATTTAATCTTCATCTCAGCCCAGCATACTTATCAGTTTCGCTTTGATTTAATACTCTCATCTCAACCTCCCTCTCATATCCTTCTCTCACTTATCTCTTTGTCTCTGTGGTCTTGGCCGCTCCCAATCGACTTGGGTCTTTTGTCTCTCAACTCAATCAAACTCCTCTTAGTTCAATATTTCCCTCCCAATTCAGTCCTGAGCTCAATCTCCTTCGGAGCTCAGCATCCATTTAAACTTAACATCAAACTCATTTCTACAGCAGTGTCGGCCCCCGCCATCTGCTGAAGCAATACGCTGGGCCTTTCCTCCTCCGACTTAAGTCCAGCTTAAACTTTGAAGATATCGACGGCTCTCACTAACTTAGTGGAACCTGTCTTGGCTTGTCGGAGCTTGTACACGCTACCACTGAGAATGGAACTGCTTGAACAAGCTGCTTGGATGTGTCACAGCTTGAAGGATGAACGACTATCTAGTCTAGAGGCAATATTCTGACGAGATACTTTGAGGAATCATCTGCTGGCTGATCCATATACGAGAGGAACCATTTTAAAGATCTTTCGTGCTCAATTAAAATCAATTTTTTTCTGATAAAATTAGTTATCTATTATTTTTTACTTTCGAGGGTTATAGTTCTTAGCGTGTTTACATTAAGTTTTAGATAATGAATATAGTACACTTGGACTGGACGGTAGAGCAACGGTCTCTCTTCATTCGGGTCGGGGTTCAATTCCTGACCATCCAAGTGGTTGGGCACCATGCCTTCCTCCCGTCCCATCCCAAATCCTCATTCTGATTCCTTCTAAGTGCAAAATAGTCGTAATGGCTGGGCACTTTCCCCTGATAGTTTCATTCACTTAGTCCTGGAAATAAGTGGCTCTAGGGTGTTAAGATCTACCTTAGGTGCCAAATAGTAAACACAGTATCTGAACAGACTTTACAACATTCATTGCTAATATTGCAAAATTTTAAAGCATCACGAGTGTGTTTCGAGTTTTCTAATTAATGTTTATGCTTACGATAAGGTATGTGGAGCTAGGTACCACTGAGACTCGGCTACTCTGTAAATTGCCCTAAGTAATGCGCACCATTAGTCGGAGGGAACGAGCAGTTTAGAGCTGCAATTCGGAGTTTTGAGGGTGATTATCTGGCATAATTGCTGGGAACAATACGCGAGGAGCAACTACTTACACCCATTAACAGACACTACCAGCACCCAAACTATGTCACCAAGATGATTACGTCTCGTTGGGTGTGAGAATGTTGTTTTATTCCCTCATCCGACCTTCTCACCTCTCCCTTCCTTCTTTCCCATTTCTCTTTCACTGATTACCCCTCACTTTTCTCTCATATATTTTCTTCCTCATGTTGTTCTCCTAACTCCCACTCTTCTAAGCCTCTATAGGTAAAATCATGGATAATAATCAGGAGAGGGCAGGCAGGAAAGGGCAATCAGGAGAGGACAGGCAGGAAAGGGCAATCAGGAGAGGACAGACGGGAAAGGGCAATTTGGAGACGCTAGAAGACTTTTGAAAGCCAATTATAGAAATACTGGGAAACTAATAAGAAAAGGAAACTCAGGAAAGAGTTAAAATATAATTTAATGTAAAAATTTAGGTTAGAATTTTAGGCTGGTTAAGATTTAAGTTAAAATGAGTTTGCCTCCGACAGTCTATTATCTTTTGATTTGTCTATTTACTGTCGTTAAAACGTGTTTGCTTCTATGGGATAATATGACTTGTTGTTCCAGCAGTTTTTATCGACAGATTTCTATCGGTAACAAGTCGGAGTCCTGCCTTTCTTGGGGAAATCTTCGTCGGAACACCTGACTCTACCTTGTGAAAGCCTTCCTCGTCACCCCTGCTTCTGTTGTTGTTTTAGATACAACTACTCGGAACAAAAAGTTCCAAGTAGCACGGGCTATGGTGAGCCCGTAGTGGACTTACTGGCACAGGGCTATAACTGCCTGCTTCTGTATGGACGAAGCTTATATTGTGTTCAATAATTCATCTCACATTTATCAAATATGCAAACCGTAATCTTCGTATTTTATCACACTTGCTTTTAACTACAAGAGAAGAGTTTCTGTGAGTGCATCCAAGCAGATTTAAACGCGAAAGCGCTCCTTGGGTTTCTAGTATATGAGTGGGATTGGGTGGTTAGAAATAGGAGCTGCCTCGTATGGGCCAATAGGCCTTCTGCAGAAAACTTTGTTCTTATGTTCTTATGGTTGAGTCCTTCATTCTGAAACAGCAGCGAAATTTCGAAGTGTCGAATCAGGTGGGGGTCAAGCCGGGGTTAAAGGAAGTCAAGCCAGGCTAGAGAGAAATCTGATGCATGTTGGGTCCTCTTGGCACTACTCACCCCTGAGACAACGGATGACCCTCATTCATTTCCCTCTGAAGCGACTAATGGCCTGTTAGTGCAAGTTACAGCATCACAGAGAAACGGCGGAAGATCATAGGGTTGGGTACAATGTATTAGCAAACTGACAATGGCAAGTGAAGGGAGTGTAGAGAATGCCCTTTCAATTGTCTAGAAGCAAGGACGGAGGGATAGAACAAGAAGGGGGAAAAGGGTAGAAGGAAAAATGAAAGAAACAAGGTATGAAGAAAAGAGGGATGGAGTGGAAGAAAGAAAGGAGACGCCTCCCTCTTCTAAAAAATCGAGTTCATTCTCTGAGGTGTAAGGAAAGAGAAATACTTGCCGTAATATACCAGCCCGCTGGCGGAGTTTATGCCACAGGTTGGAGCTTTACAGAGATAGGAATGAGTGGAATACAGGAAGGGAGGCGGGGAGCAAGGAGGAACTTCGCAGGAAAGGTGAGAATTGCGGAATTGACACGAAGGGAACGGGAAGAATTGGATTGAGGCTCTCGCAAAAAGGCTCTTTTGAGGCTCTCGCGTGGTGAAAGACGAGAAAGGACGAAAACAACCAAGAGAAAGAAATAGAGAGATTAACTGCAGTTGCTAACCTATTTATGTGTTCAATAGCGGAGAATGTGGTACTCCGAATTAGGGGTAATTAGATGAATAATAATTACATGAACGAGCTATAGAAGCATTAGAAATGTTTGCTCAAGAGTAATGAGTGAACAGAATGTTAAGATGGGTAGTGAAGGCAGACTCTATACTGAGCTTGAAATGTAGATGTGACTAAACTCAATAGGGTCGGTAACCAGCACGCACAGACAAACACAGACACGCACACACGCACTCAGGAACACACACACACACGCACATAGTCACACATACACTTAATTACACACACGCACACGAGAACACTCACGCAAAGCACACATCGAGATTTATGAACACCTACACACAAACACAAATTTTTAGTGTCAGAGTAGTTAATAAATGTAATACATTAGGAAGTGATGTGGCGGACGCAGGCTCCATACACAGTTTCAAGTGTAGATATGATAGAGCCCAATAGGCTCAGGAACCTGCACACAACAGTTGATTGACGGTTGAGAGGCGGGACCAAAGAGCCGAAACTCAACCCCCGCAAGCACAACTAGACGAGTACATCCACAATGTGCGTGTGATATAAAATTATAGAGAAGAGTTTAGATAGATGAAGATTGTAAAATATTCAAGGCGCTCCACACTCCATATCAATGCCAACAAATGTAGAATGACGAATATGGGGATAATGGAGCATAATCTTAGTACTCAAGGCATAGCGACGCTTAAAAAAAATATTTTATTTTGTTATTATTAAATTTATAGATGTATAAAATACTTATAATAAACAGGATAATACAAAAATCTAGACCAATATGAATAAAACACGAGAACATTGGTTGAAGCTTGAGACATAGATGAAGGGGGGTCCAACGGCTGAGTGGACAGCGCTCGGGATTCGTAGTCCTAAGGGTCCGGGTTCAATCCCCGGTGAAGGTGGTAACAAATTGGCAGTTTCTTTCACCCTGATTTACCTAGCAGTAAATAGGTACCTGGGAGTTAGACAGCTGCTACGGGCTGCTTCCTGGGGATCTGTGTGTGTGAAAACTAGGATTAAGGATATGCTCAAAATGCTATGCGTGCTAGTGGCTTTACACGATTGTAGGAACTCTTGTATAAAATGAAAAAAAAATGAATCTTAGAGAATAGACAACTAATACAGGCTGCATTTTGGGGATGTGAGAGAGAGAGAGAGAGAGAGAGAGAGAGAGAGAGAGAGAGAGAGAGAGAGAGAGAGAGAGAGAGAGAGAGAGAGAGAGAGAGAGAGAGAGAGAGAGAGAGAGAGAGAGAGAGAGAGAGAAAGAGAGAGAGAGAGAGAGAGAGAGAGAGAGAGAGAGAGAGAGAGAGAGAGAGAGAGAGAGAGAGAGAGAGAGAGAGAGAGAGAGAGAGAGAGAGAGAGAGAGAGAGAGAGAGAGGTATATAAGAAGAAGAAGAGAGAGGAAAACAGATCAGACTTTACCTCTGGTGGTGGAGTCTGGATCATAACACTAGGGATTTACGGTGAGTGGAGGGCATTTTTCTGGGGTCCTGGAGAGGTATATTTCTCTTCCGACGTCAGTTTCTATTCTAAATCGACTATTTTCCTGGTTTATAGCTTCAGCGACGCCTGAATAAAAGGGTGTTCAAAGAAAGAGTGCTCCTACCTCCTCCTCTCACTCCTCTCCCTCTCCTCTGGCACTTATACGCTCTCTCTCAGTAGAGACGGTGTGACAGAAGCTAAATATTCCAACTTTTCTCTTTATGAGCGCTTTCTAACTTTCTGATTTTCCAGATGAATTTCTGGTTCAACAAACGAATTATTGTTTGGTAGCTCCCACTGACCAGCTTGAAAACAGGAGTGTTAGCCTTTTAGCGTTTCTTGGTCAGCTTCAGGGAAACGGGAAGTCGGGACGCTGCTTAAATGCGTCATCCGTGACCTATTTTCGATATTGATTGTGGCTCCATTAAGCCAAAGAGCAATTACATTCTTGGAAACACATGTTGACACGACCACGCTCTGATCTGTTTGTCAGTGGGAGGAAGGGAGAGAGAGAGAGGGAAAGATTGGGTGGGAAAGTATTTAGGAAAAGTGGCGTGGATAAGTGTCCTTTGTGGGAGTGGAGACAGTAGCGTGGGAGAGAGGGAGGGAAGCTCTATGAATACGTGGGTTAGTATAGAGGAGGGTGGGTAGAGTCGTGGCAGAGTGGATAGCTATATGGGCGTTTTGCGAAGCAGCTTGAGTAGAATAGCAGCATGGAATAGCAGCATAGAATCGCAGCATGGAATAGCAGCATGGAATAGCAGCATGGTAGGACAGAGCAGATTGGAAACAACTGCAAGCACGTTGGCGAGTAGTGTGACGTCTCATTCATCAGCTTAAACGCAAATAATCAAACTTTACTCTGAGATCGTTTGAAAAACTTAGCAAATTGTCGTAGGGACGACGGCATGCAGTTAATAGCAACGGAATAGGACATCAGGTGACAGTCGATATGACAAGGAAGGGGGATCGACACGTGGGTACAGCAGGAGACATAACACTGTGGGTTACGGGGGGGGGGGGGGAGGCGATAAAGGAGAGGCTGTCATGTGGGTATCACAAAGTAGATTTCACGGGGTGCTGGCATGGGATCTAATGACATTCGATGTCAGGGGGAAAAATAACAGGTTGGTATCATGAGGGGCGGAGCTGAGTGCAGGGCTGTCCCTGGCGTGGGTTCTGGCTGTGATGGAGCTGGCATCTGGCGGTGAAGGGAGGGAACGGGGCTGCCTATATTCCCACAACCCAGGATTGGACAGCCGACCATACTGTGAAGGATAGATGAAATTGTTTTTGTAATAATCTAAGATGAGGTCTGATAAAGACCTTTTGTGCCCTCTGTAATGCTTTTGCGCTACCGCTCACAGGATGAGTATGGGGTGCACAATAAACTAGCCGCCTTCGGCGGCAACAATCAAATCACCATACAGAACTCGTAGGATGCGCAGAGGGTCAGCTGACGACTCCGAAGTATGTTCAGAAGGATATCTGAAACATCCAAAGGATTAGAATAGAGAGAGAGGCCTCTGAAGCTCCGTCAAAATGCACAGAAAGAAACTTTTAGAGTATCTGAAGCTTTCGAACCAAGGGTGGAGGGTCATCTGATACCTCAGTAGTATATCCAGAATGGTATATAATGGCACCCTACTAAATCCGGAATAGTATATGACGTAACCCCAAATATGTCCAGAGGAACATACTAGGTCACCGGGTCAGCTGACGGTAGCAAAGGATAATGAAAGACGAATGAAGAATAGATAAATATGCGAGAGGAATAATTAGAGACGAGGGGGGGAGGGGGACACTAACAGACTAAGCCATTGTCAAACAAACACGAGATTTGCGGGTGGGGGAGGCAGAGGCAAGGCAGGACGGTATGGGGGAATAATCCACCACAGTATAAGGGAAGGTGGTGATGGGGGGTCAGCGGCCTGTTGTGGTGGTTCTGGCCAGAGAGAGAGGTTGGGGGTGTGGGATATTCTGGATAGGGGACGGTGAGGTTAGACACGATCATGTGGAAGCTTGTAGAGAGAGAGGGGGGAAGGAATGGTGATGGCAGATGGGACGGTGGAGGAAGGAGCAGGTGGCAGAGGGGAAAGAGGAGTGGTTGATGGGGACTGTGCACATGGCGAAAGTGGGAGAGAGATGGGAGGGGTGGATGGGGGGGGAGTAGAAAAAGAGGGAGGGTAAAATGACAACAAGTTCGTGAGAGTTCAATGGGTCCTAAACCAGCGTGGAGGGGAATGGAAGGGGAACAAGTGATGGGGAGGGTGTTGGATGAATGGTGAGTGAGGGGAGAGACATATAGGAAGGGGAGGTCGAAAAGGAAGCAGCCGGGGAGGAAGGGGAGATAGTAAGGGGAAGATAGAGAGAAAGAGAGGTGATGAGGGTAACAGGAAACTGCAGCATGTTTCTGTTTTTTTAGTATATATATATATATATATATATATATATATATATATATATATATATATATATATATATATATATATATATATATATATATATATGAATAATATTCAGAGTATAATTCTTAGCTTTGGCTTCGAATTCCACTCAATTGTGGTTCGAAGCTTCTCCCCATCTCACTCACCTTCGTTGCGATTTGCCAAATCTCGCTCTCTTATGAGACTGACGTTGGGAAGGAATAAATCATCCATATGGATCATACTTTTCCAATGTCACCCCCTCTTGACCTGGCACGGATCTCCTTCAATATTCAGTACCTGTCAGGGACTTACAAGCCACTGCTCTCAGGGCATTCCCAGAACAACTTTCAAAATCCCCCCGCAAAAAAAAAAAAAAAAAAATGAAAAATCTGATACAGTTAGAATTCTTCAAAAATTATTTGGAGTTCCTCGTCTCTTTCTCTCTCTAAATAATTGTTGTGGTTTTAATAGTGCGTTGGAAGTAGAAACAGATAACCCACACACACCTTCGCACACGAACTGAACACTTTAAGCCACGAACTTCAACCCATGACCTGTGATACCTGACCACTGATCCCAGATCGCTGACCTGAATTACTGGCGTTATGCACACAGATTCTTGTCTTATAAAAACAGCATTGGGCGTAGGAGACAAAACCGGATCACGGGCAGTGCACCTTGAAAGATCTGCGCTTACCACATGTTTGTCAGGATCTGCGCTTCTCACATCTTTGTCGAGATCTGCACCGATCACAGCTTTATTAATTACCATTTTCAATTTATCCACAGCTTTATCAATTACCAATTATCTCTTAGTTAGAACCTCCACCGACCTCATTTCAGTCGGGACCTGCAATGACCACATCATTTATATACAAAACTAAAAGCATAAATGAAATAACTATTTAATCGTGAGAATTTTGTTTGCAAAAAATTCTAGCGAACTTTATTGGTAAATGTTTCGCCGAGAGAATTGTTTAATTAACGTCTTCAGAGCCTGGCGGCTGTCTGCTGGCCGGAGTATTGTCTCTCTCACAACATGCTGGCGACGGAAATGTTTCGTTACTGATGGTTGACAACGGTTTGTTGGGTATGGGAGCATCTCTTTAATGCTGCTGGTACTGTTCATCTACCACTGCTGTTACTGGTACTACTACCGCTAATACTACTATTGCTATTGATACTACTACTGCTAATGCTTCTACTACTATTACTTATATTACTACTACTTCTGCTAATTCTACTTTTGCTACTACTATTCCCACTCCTACTATCACTAACTATCTTTACTACTATTGATACTGCTACTAATACTACTAATGCTACTTCTTTTACAACTACTATTATGATTATTATTGAGAAAATCAGTAGGAGCCATGATGAGGATTCGAACCCACACACTTGGTACTCCTAAGCACACACCCTAGACCACTACACCACGACGTGGTCAAAAACAATGCAACCTGGTCTATGGCGTATGTGGCTGGGAGTACCAAGGATGCCGGGGTTCGACTCCTCACACTTGGCATCTACTGATTATCTTACTGATACATCACGTTAATGTGATTTCATTGTTCAGTATTATTATTATTATTGCTATTAAGGCTGCTACTTTTACGTCTGCAATAACTACCGATACTATGTTTACAGCATCTGTACTCACTCAGCCATCATCCCCCCATGGTATAGTTATCATCCAATCTTCATGTCCCCATCATATAGCCACCATCCACCCTTCATGCCCTATGATATAGCCATCATACCCCTGTTATATACCCATCATCCACTCCTCATCCCCCCATAATATAGCAACCATCCACCTCATATCCCCCCCACAATGTAGTCATCAATCCCCCCCCCCCACGTTCATTACCCCACAAGGGGGGGGGTACAGTCATCATATCCCTCTCACCTCATGGTGTTCTCATCATTTCTACATCATACACGAACCTGGTGCTTCTGGCGTTCGTGTAGAACAAACACTTCACTTTTTATACCCCGCATTATCTGGAGGCTGGCGTTTACCTCATGCTGCGCCTTGTTTGCTCACTCCATCTTGGATTCTACGCACAAACAAATGCTAGTTGGACTATTATAATTTTAAGCAGGCAAAATTATCTGGTGTTTATCCTCTGGACAACTCATGAATTATTTCTTAAGATACATGACAGTTTCAGAGATATTATTTGAAGTAGCTTGTTCTATTACTTTGATAAGTGATATCAGCTGTACAAATATCAACGGATATCACGTAAAAGTGATATCAGCTGTACACGTATCAGCTGATATCATTTGATGGCGCAGAAAAACATTGAATGACTCTAGGAAAACTATGCTATTATCTTTTTGTCTTTGATTTTTTTTTCAGAAAAAGGAAAGGGGCCAACCGGTTGTGGGTCTTGTGGAAGGGGACAGGAGGTGCGAGATTAATATATACCTTGTCGTCGTCTTCAGGAGAAGGGCCACTCGTCAGGACCTGGAGATTATGTCAACATGCTGCCAAATTCTCCTGTTATTTCCTTGCATGTGTTCCTCCTAATTAATTAAAGCCGTCCGGAAGCGAATTCAGTTTTCATCGCATTTTCTTTCCTCGCTTTTATTTTTGTATTTTTTTCTGGAAAAAATACAGCAATAATCGGAAAGATTTGGTATAAGGGGACGGTGGTGTTGTTCAAGATCCACCAGGTCACCGTTTACGAATTTAAAAAGGAAACAAAAGTATCTTATGAGGTGATTTAAGTTAATAAAAGCCGGCAAGGGTGCAGTGTAACAAGTAAATAACGCGACAAAATACGGAAGGAAGTATATAGAATTGTAGATGAGGGGTTAGAAGATAGAGTTAAACGATGGAAGAAACAACGGAGAAGACAGTGAAGAAGAAGAAGAGGAATGAAACATCAAAATTTGATATGGAAAGGAACTGTAACAGCAGGGAGGAAAGGCGGAAGAAGATAAAGGAAGAGATGGTGTATTGGTGTCATATCTTAAGATGCGCATGCACCCCTTCCATTCCCCACACACCCCTGCTTCTCTGTGTCCTCCACCTTCCCTTCCCCCCCACACCCCCTCCCTGAACCCTCCACCTTCCCTTCCCCCACACTCCCTCCCTGGACCCTCCACCTTCCCTTCCCCCACACTCCCTCCCTGGACCCTCCACCTTCCCTTCCCCCACACTCCCTCCCTGGACCCTCCACCTTCCCTTCCCCCACACTCCCTCCCTGGACCCTCCACCTCCCGTTACTCTTTCAAGAGATCCCTTATACCGCGCAAGTTGGCTCATCTGATTATAATGACAGGGACAGCAGAAAGTTTTCCTAATTCTTAATTGAAATACTTTGGAAGTGAATGTAAGCCACCTAAAGGAGCGTGTGATATGTATGAGTGTGGTGGTAAATGGTGTGTATTGATTTCCAATAACTTTCTGTAGGTTTCATATATGTAGAATTCCAATTAAAAATTTAGCAAGGAATGCTTTAAGAGATATTTGTTAACACTTCAGAGGTTTGTGTTCGATATACACACACAAACGTTATCTTATTATTAATAATTTTTTTATATGCAGTTTTCGTGAGATAATGCTTAGGTACTCACATGTGCATTTGTCTTTTATTAATATAATATTTTCAGGTAGTAAATGTGAAGTAATGTTATCATACCAATAACTTGTTATGAGATATTAGTGGATTACATACCAATAACTTGTTATGAGATATTAGTGGATTACATACCAATAACTTGTTATGAGATATTAGTGGATTACATACCAATAACTTGTTATGAGATATTAGTGGATTACATACCAATAACTTGTTATGAGATATTAGTGGATTACATACCAATAACTTGTTATGAGATATTAGTGGATTACATACCAATAACTTGTTATGAGATATTAGTGGATTACATACCAATAACTTGTTATGAGATATTAGTGGATTACATACCAATAACTTGTTATGAGATATTAGTGGATTACATACCAATAACTTGT
>NC_091177.1:10110980-10190980 GCF_040958095.1 Procambarus clarkii
ATTCGCTTCTCCCTCTGCACCATTCTCCTTTCTCTCCCCTCTACGTTCCGTTTGTTCCTCTCTCTCTGTTCCTCGCCCCTTATTCCGCCGAACGGACTTTAGACACGTGTGGAGACAATGGTCGTCAGGCAGTCTGGGGCTTGCGACAGAATAGTGGGGAGCGGGGGGGACATAGAGAAGTGGGGAGCGGGGGATATAGAGAGAAGGATGAGGGGAGGTAGGTCATGTAGATGGAGGAAGGGAAAGTGGGGGAGTGAGTGAAAGGGCAGCGAGATAGGGGAAGTGTGGGAAAGGGGATCCGAAGCACTCTAGGGGAGGGTGTTTTGGAAAGGGCGCCTGCAGAGAGCAGTGGAGGTTGGATGGAATGGTCAAGAAAGAGGAAAGGGGGAGGGGAAAGATGGAGGAAACCCACAAAGGGGAACAATTATTGTCGAAAATGGAGGTGTGGAGGATGTTTGGATGGGGGAGAGAGCGTGGGAGTCTGTCTTGACCAGGGAGACACGAGGAGTATTGATGCTGGGAGATCAAATTAGTTGGGAATAAGAAAACAGTGGTCAGAATGATTGGGAATGAGGCTGGAGGTCTAAAGGCGAAAGTTTGGTTAGCAGTCTGAGGGGGAAAGTGTGATTCGGTGTATGTATGGGGCAAATTTACTTGCCATTGTAATGCAGCGTTGGGAAATTGTTAGTATATGTGTACATATGTGGCAGGTAGAATGAGTGGGTGATTGTGATTGGTATTCTTGTAGAGTATATATTGTTGGTAGTACGAATTAACACGTGTAGCTAGTAGTCTGATTGGATGCATGTTGTTGTAAGGGGTCCGTAGAATTACCCAAATATACCCAAATCCTGCTATCATTACGTAAGTAATGAACAAATATGGTATATTTACTCATTATAATGTTGGTGCTGAATACAGAACATGATGAAACCTATTTTTACTTTGAAATAGTCAAATTTCATAACGAAATTAGAAGCAAATACGTAGCAGGAGACGCCATAGGAAGTCGACGGTCCAAGCAGCAATGTTGTGGAGCGACTTATCTAAGATATATTGTCGCCTGGAGTGTGTTTGCTGGCATATCAGCCTCCATTACACAGTGATCCAGTCGTCGTACTTCTTTGCTCAAGTTGTTGCACATTTAATTGGAGATATTACCAAGTAGAATGCATATTTATAATAATATCAACACTACGATTTCTTGTTTCTGGAATCCTACCTTATGCTGTACGTAAAGGAGGTAATAGAGCTACTGTCTCCTGCTCCTGTGGTTGGTGGTTCGAGACTCCTGGTGCCCAAGGGAAGGTTGTGAAGGTCAGTAGTTCGACGTTGAAGGTGGACCTCGATATACGTCTTACGAATATACATGCACTAGTTGCCCGTCCTCAATGTATATATATTTACATTCTCTCTCATTCGCTCTCTTTTAGTATGGGTATGGGATGCACAAGAAAATATCGCACAGAGGATGAGTATGGAGAGCACATAAAACAAATAATCTCACGATGAGAAAGGGTTTCACAATGTACTATAACTCACAGGATGAGTATGGGTTGCACAATAAACTATGACTCACAGGATGAGTATGGGTTGCACAATAAACTACAGGTCACAGGATGAGTCTATGATATTCGTGTTCTATATCTTAGGGTAACTAAAATACACTTCTGCTTTCAAAATAAATACTTTAATGACATATATCTGAAAATATGTTGTATGTTTCCGATTTTCTGATGATATAGAACATATCATCAGAAAATCGGAATATATAGAAGGTCCCAGTAATACAGCTGTGTTCGTTCTCGACACACAACCGAGAATTCAGGATTCGAATCCAGGACGGAACAGAAACGGTTGGGTACATTTCCTTTCACCTAATGCGACTGTTCACCTAGCAGTAAGTAGTTACTGCTAGGTCAAAAAAGGTTTGAACGTAATTGGTTGTGAATCGTGTGCGTTTTGCCGGCTAGATTAAATAGCATTTGGCTAGTGCTTTGACGATGGACTGGCAGATATGTCACCTCGCAGTTCTGCCTCATCCCATTACGGGCTCACCATAGCCCGTGCTACATGGACACTTAGTTCTGAGTAGCTAAATCTAAAACAACAATAACAGCCTCATTCCTCCTCAAGGCATTGTGCAAAATAAGCCACAAGGTCCTCGATTCGTCCAGGATTCCAATTTAATGCTCAAATAGTACGGAAAATGTACTAATAATCTCTTTTGACCAAAAAAGGGAATCAAGATTGGAATTACGAAGGCAAACATTTATCATCTGAAGTGCACCGAAGTGAGAGGAACGAATTCCCTTTGGTGATAGGAATTATAAAATTGGAATTCATGGTAATTGCAGTCTCAAGTCTTCCATGGTCACTCCTTCATTAGTCAACTGGGCACTTGAAGTACTTGCCGAAGGATATAAGAATGATTAACATTATTATTTTATCTCCATGAAGACATATGATTGACTTTTCAATGGGGTCAAACAAATTCTATCCATGAAATAGCTTTTAAGACATTAACACATTCATACCCCACGTTTTAAAGTTTATAATAAAGTTACGCCAACATATGTAAAGATTTTAGAAATTGTATTTTCTAATGTCATTGGGTTTTCGTATATGTATAAGGAATCGTATGTTTTTCTTTGTCTTTTTCTACATATGGTTCCTTTGGAGAAAATAACATAATAACATATTACTTATACAGTGTCAAAAGATTTTGTATTAAGAGAGAGAGAGAGAGAGAGAGAGAGAGAGAGAGAGAGAGAGAGAGAGAGAGAGAGAGAGAGAGAGAGAGAGAGAGAGAGAGAGAGAGAGAGAGAGAGAGAGAGGGAGAGAGAGAGAGAGAGAGAGAGAGAGAGAGAGAGAGAGAGAGAGAGAGAGAGAGAGAGAGAGAGAGAGAGAGAGAGAGAGAGAGAGAGAGAGAGAGAGAGAGAGAGAGAGAGAGAGAGAGAGAGAGAGAGAGAGAGAGAGAGAGAGAGAGAGAGAGAGAGAGAGAGAGAGAGAGAGAGAGAGAGAGAGATAGAGAGGATGTTGAAAATAAAAACTTTACAGGGAGATAAACTTCTAAGTAAATTAATTTAGTTTTATTTCACTGTGGGCTCCTCGTGGACGGCAAGCGATGCCAAGATAAGTATATATTATTCCCATGGCTAAAAGGAGTGAGTAAGTGTGTGTGTATGTGTATTCACCTAGATGTATTCACCTAGTTGTGCTTGCTTGTAAATTAGAACGCTTGTCAAAATTCTACTTTGATGCCAAGAATATGACAAAAATCAAAGTTACATGACGTTCATTTCCCTCCAACAAATATTGGAATTAGCAGAAATTCTGATCATAACTAGCACATGGCCGTCTCTACAGAACCACCCTCCGTGGGCCCCCATCTTCCTTTTGAAGTCTAAGAAGCAGAACAAGCGAGCTAGAGAGGGAGAAATGAGTCACTTAGTGAAGTCAGTCGTTAGTCTCTCCACTTCATGCGGGCTCACAGGAGCTGCTGTCGACGTAGAGAATGAATGCTTTCTCCCTTTACTGTAACTCGTGAATTCACACACAGATGCTAAAGTACTTAAGTACACGCTAACACCACATCTTAGGTGATCTGGTTGTTTGGTGTTACAGTCTTAGCTCTCACGGTCTCCATGTTCTGGAAAGATATATATGTCTTGATATATTTGAGTCCATCCATGCATTGCTTCTTTAGAGTAGACATACTTGGGCTTAAGTTTTTTCTAAGGCAGTAGTGGTTTATTATAAACTGAAGTGTGAGTGTGAGTGTGTGTGTGTGTGTGTGTGTGTGTGTGTGTGTGTGTGTGTGTGTGTGTGTGTGTGTGTGTGTGTGTGTGTGTGTGTGTGTGTCTTAGGGAGCTACTCAGGCCTCCAACCTCCTTCGTCTCTCCAAAACTTCTCAGATTCAATAGTGTACATTTAAAGCGTCCACCTGAAATTTACTACAAGTTCTAAAGTGTGGAGAAACCTTTAGAGCAAAGGATATAACACAGAAATCAATGACCTGGCTGGATATACATAAACACAGTCAAAAGAAAAACACATCCACACACACACACACACACACACACACACACACACACACACACACACACACACACACACACACACACACACACACACACACACACACACACACACACACACACACACACACACACAAGTGGGTGGTGCAGCAAGTGGAGGCTGGAGGTGTATTGCAGCCCACGGTCGAGTCCTCATCCTCCGCTACCTGTCACACTAACTTTACAATTTTCCGCAGATCAGCATTTTACGTGCTAGCATCTGTCCCCAGGGGCTCGGAGGGGCGGTGAGCAGCCGGGGCGATGGAGGGGGCAGGGGAAGATGGGTTGGAAGAGGATGAGAAGGATGAATAGAAAGAAGAACAGGAAAATGAGGGAGAGGTAGGGAATTATCAGGGGGAAAGCGCCAAGCCATTAGGACTATATAGCACTGGGAAGGGATCAGGATAAGTATTTGGGATGGGACGGGGAAGGGAAGGAATGGCGCCCAAGCACTTGGACGGTTGGGGATTGAACGTCGACCTACATGAAGCGAGACCGTCGCTCTACCGTCCAGCCCAAGTGGTTGGAGCAGGAAAATGAGGGAAAAACTTAAGCAAAAAGAGGTTTAAGAAGATGAGAAGAAGAATTTGTATTATAAGAATGTCTGTCTGATTGTTTGTATGTTTGTTTAAAGTTGGAGGCCAAACTCTTGGGGTTTGCTTCACGAATTTTCATATATATTTTTTGTTAACTAAGACTCTAAGGTTCATAAGAACTGTCAAATGACGTGCTAGTGAAACTGCAAGCAAGAGGTGTTATCCTACTTCAGCTCATCTGAAGTCTGCTCTTAGAAACTCATTTATTTCATGAGAATATACTTTGAAACTATCACATAGGGAACTATCATATAAGGAATATGGTGAAACTGCAAGCAAGAGCTGTAATGCTACCTCAGCTCAATTGAAACTTATTCCTAGTGTTCCATTTATTTCACGAGGCTGTTATATGCAACAGTAGGAATAGCCCTTATTCATTAACAACATTAGGTAACAATGATATAAAGAACAGGATGAGCCTGTACCTTCTGGGGTATGAACACATCCACAAGGGCCGTGACGAGGGTTCGAACCTCCGTCCGAGAGGATCCCAGACGCTGCCGTAATCGACTGAGCTACGACATGGTTGAAAGAATTGCATCCAGAAGTTCTACTGCCCTTACTTCTTCTGGGGTATGTTCAGGCAACTTCACAAAAGCAGCCAGTTGTTGGGATATTTCACCACACCTGCAAACTAGAGCAATTGCGGCTTCCGTTGCTAATGATGTAACATCAGTTCTCTCAACAAGACAAATGAATCGGAATTTACGTGAATCAATATCTTTGTCACCTGTAGTGCTATGTTTGTTCCCATTTTTTTCTTGTTTTGTCTTTTCCTGTTATTCTTCTCGCAAAATAATCTTTTCATTTTCTGGAAAACCATCAAAAAGAAATAGAAGAATGTTCTAGCTGTGAGTCTTAAAATACTCTCCGTTACTGAGTGGTTTTCCATGTTGAACAATAATCTTCGAAATACCAAAAGCCAGCAGCAATTTCATTTGACAGCCATGATTATGAAATATTAATTTATTGCCAGAGGAATATTCGGGGGTGCCCGGGTCTCTCTCTTCCACCCCCCTCCCCTCTCTTCCCACTCCGCTCTCCCCAACTTTGTCCCCTCTTCCCATTTAGCTTTTCCATACCCTATCCCCTTCTCCTCCTTCCGCTCCTCTTTTTCCCTTCTCATCCACTCCTCTTCCCTCCTCTTCACCTCTCCACGCCTTCACACTCCCCCCTATTCCCTTCCCACTCTTCATTCCCCCTATCCTCTCCTCATCCAGTTGTCCCCTTTTTCCACTTTTTCTTCCTACTGTTGCTCTCACCACAAAGCTCCCCCCCCCCACTGGTCCTCCTCTCCCTTCATCTTACATCTTCACTGCATACTATCCTCACTGTACATACTACCTTCATCACCGTAACCACCTTCACTGTCTTCTTCACTGTCTCCATCACCATAACCACCTTCACTACTAGCTATCTTCATCACTATAACCATCTTCTCTTCTCACAAACTTCATTGCTGTTGCCCAAATTAATTCCTTTCGTCATTTTCGAGTAAATCATGAAAATGCGCCGGTAAACGGCGGGAGTAAACTCCACGGGGAAACAAACCCGCGATTTTTTTCCAGACTGTCAAAATCGCGCGGCGAAGTTGGGTTAGTTGCTGATGTTTATTAAAGTATTTAGCTTAGGCCGACCCTGACGGGCCGTTGTACGTCCTGTACCCCAGACCATTTTCCCTGCAAAGTTGTATGTGCGACTAGCCAGGAGAGACAGAGACAGATTCAGGCAGAGACGACAGACAGACATTCAATCTAGGGTGATGGACAATTCTATTATCTAATTCTTTAAATTTACTTGCTCTGAACCCTAACCTCGATAGATATGTTGAAGGGTCACTGATGTTAGGATTTCAGCTTTGAGGGGTCTTGAATATACATCTCCTTTCTTGATTCTGGAATATTAATTTATAGGTCCGCAGTAGGGAGAGCGGTGATCTGTAGTCATCCGATCCAGCTGAATCACATTATTCATTTTGTAGTTTATTGATTACATGAGTGTGTTTAAATTCGTTGAATAGATGCTCATCCACGTTTCATCGTTCATGAGTGGGTTTGAGCCTTTAATAACCGTGTGAATCTCTTTTTGAAGCTGCATTTAGTTGATTTTAGTGGCAAATGGTGGCGTTGATTTAGATACCATTCAAAATGCTCTCCAAATACACTACATTGAATTATTTAAATGATTTTCAAAATATTTATTTTTTTGAGGTGAAGGCTGAAATAGGACCCCATGGAGCAGAAGAGATTAAGGGAGTGAGGGGAGAGAAGGGGAGGTGTTGGAGGCTCAGTGAGGGGTGGCCCCACATAGTAACCAGATTAGTGACGCCAATTTGCGTCGCATCTGCTGTAAATGTGCATAACTAATGCCGGAGACAGCACCAGGGGCTGTAAAACTTGTTCACTTAAGTGAGTGTAAGAGCAGGACGCCTTCCCCCAGGGGGGGGGGGGGTTGCATCTTGTTGAGACAACAAGTAATGCAAATATTTTTTTATTCTTCAGGAATCAAATAAAAAATAAATCTCCAGGAAAAGTATACAAAAGGGACAAAAAAGAAAACTGAGGATAAAAACAAAAAAAAAGCCTTTTATATACACAGAGAGGAAGAAGTCAGGACAAAATATATAAAGTCGAATATGTGAGAGGGTTAGGGAGCCAGGGAGGTGTATGTAAATTTGGTGTCTCCTGGTGTAGCAGAGAGAGAGAGAGGGAGGAATGGAGCATGAGACAAGGAATGATGCGGAAAGGGTTGGTAAAAAAAGTTCTGGGAGAAGGACTAGAAGGAGAGAGTGAAAGCTAACATGGGATATGAAGGGAGAGAAGTGGATGGGAAAGACAAGAAGAGAAGAACTAGATAGGAAGGGAAACGATTGGAAAAGGAAAGGACTAGAAGGGGGGTAGGATTGGAAGATAAATTAAATAACTGTACGAGAAAGCTTGACTGTAATGGATGAACTGGCTTCCGTGGAACTGGTGGTGTTCCAGACACCAGCCTTTGATCACGAGTGACAACCAATATTCGGTAGAACATTTCTTTTTGTCTGAAACCATAACATTATATAATTCTCGACAACTCGCATCACAGTTGTTTCTTTATAACCTGAGCCAAACGCAACGTGCGTTGACCAGACCACACACTAGAAGGCGAAGGGACGACGACGTCTCAATCGACTTGAGAATGGTCCAGGACGGAACGAAACGTCGTCGTCCCTTCACCTTCTTGTGTGTGGTCTGGTCAACATACTTCAGCCACGTTATTGTGACTCATCGCCTGCAACGTGCGTCGTGGACATTTTTAACAGCATCTAAAGAAATAAGATAATCAATTATGTCTAGGACAAATGTGAGGCTCAAAATATTCAACAATGAAATATACTAAGACTTCTTCATTTTTAGCCAGAGAACTCAGTCGCACATGTGCTAATTTTTTCATAAATGTGCTGATTCGATCACACAAGTTTTAATTAGACAAGGACGCGAAGCACTAAAATAATGACACGGTGCTACATAATAATTACATTCAGGTAGCTAAAAAAAATGTTTTTGATAATTGTAAAACAAACACGTCGTAAATGTTTCTTCACACGAGTGTTCAAAAACATGCGAATCGGCATTATGAGGAATAAGCATTCCTATAACTAGTAAAATATAACGAAAGGAATACAAATCAACCACACCACATTCTAATATAAACTTGATAAAAAAAAGAAGGAATGAAAGAAAAAATAAACAATTTAATTGCAAATCTTTAACAAAAATTATATTTGGAATTTTCAAATAAATATACCACTGGCCAATTATAATGGATTTCACTTACCAGAGAGTCCATGTGCTTTTGCATCCCATGTAATGATACCAATTTTCGACGTAAAGTTCCTGAGCTCTTAAATTATTTAAAATTTTATTTTCCCTCGAATCTTCAAGTAATTTGGGTATAGAAAAGAAAATGGGAATGGAACTTGAAGACTAACCCGATAACACAATTAACGTTTTATTATTTAATTTATTGGTTATCATACTTAGTTTATCAAACGAAGGAGAGAAGTAGGGCGGGAGGAAGTTAGGTGGAGTTCAAGGAAGATATATTAGAGTGGAAGATTGTGATCGTCGACTGCACCTCTGTGTGGTAATGGTGGTTGTGATGGTGACAATGGTGATGGTGGTTGTCGTGGAGGTGTCGATAATGATGGTGTTTGTTGTGATGGTGATTGTGGTTGAGGTGGTGATGGTGACGGTGGTGGTTGGGGTGTTGATGATGGGTGTAATGGTAGTGGTGATGTTGATGATGGTGGGGATGTTGATAGTGATGTTAATGGTGATGATCATGTTGATGAAGGTCGTGGTGGTAGATATGATGTGATTGATGGTAGGATTGCTGGTGGTGGTGTCGTTCCTTCCTTATATTTAAAGAGAATGTCTCCTTTCATGGTTTCTTGCCATAATGAAAGTCCATTGAAGTCCAGAGTTTAAATCCATTACGTAATGACTAAGTAATTAAACTAACTTAAACACTCCCTCATTGTGTTATGGCCCCTTTAGGTCACGGTTATATCAGTTCGATAAATTGTGAATTACCCGTTGATATATATGTTAACTATGTAACTAGTCATCAATGCATTAATTTGCTTTGTTAGATGAATTCTGGGGGTCAGTGACTGTGTTCATTAAATGCCCCCTGTAACCTTATACATTACCCGTTGCTGGATGAATATAAGGAGTCCACTATCGCTGTCGGGAGGATTATGGGAGCATTATACTTTGTTACACATTTTTATACTTTTTGTTCTTGAGAAGTAAGTGCTATTTTCTGATTGCTTCTAATTGCTTGCTTGGATATTTTTTCCTCATTTAACTTTTCTTTGACCTTTGCCTAAGTCAGCTAAGGAAAGATGTCTTGAACATTCGTGACGGCTACCGACTTATGAGATAATGTTCCACAGTTCTAAATGAGGAGTCGGCAGTTTTAAAGTATTTTCAAGACGCCTTCCTTGAAGACGTCTTGGCGTGTTTTAACAAAGGTTAAAACAAAGTTTGAGGAGAATTGACAGGGGTTATCTTGAGATGATTTCGGGGGCTTAGCGTCCCCGCGGCCCGGTCCTCCACCAGGCTTCCTTTTTGTTACACCCCCCCAGGAAGCAGCCCGTAGCAGCTGTTTAACTCCCAGGAACCTATTTACTGCTAGGCGAACAGGGAATAAGTGCCATTTTCTATACTTTTGACGCAAAAGCAATCAGAAATAACACTTACTACTCAGAAATAAAACTCGTGTTATATAGTATAATAAATGAACAAAATGTTACAGAAAAATTTATCCAAAAGTACTTTTGGTAATGAATGTACGAAATATGAACAAAATAGGTGGAGGATGATGCCAAACACAAGTCGACGATTTGAGTGCCTTATCGACTTCATCTGGCCTCACCTGCCACTTGTAATGGCCTTATTTCATTATAATATGAGCTTATTCTAACTAAATTTATGCTCATGGCATTGTCAATGTTCATTAAGAATATTATAGTAAATAGATGTTTATATATTTAGTCTCTACGTAATTCTAAGAATTAGGTTGCAACCTGATGTCTCATTTTAAGAGGGTAATTATCAGGAACTCTAATGTCAATGTGACTAAAATGGCTTTCCTCGCCTGAGGCCTTTTCATGCTGGCACCTGCGTCTGATACAGTTTGCTTGGCTCTGCCGGTCTTGAAAATTCGAAAATTGCCAGTCGTCATTTTACTTCTTATAACCCAAAGAACATAAGTTATGCCTTTTATCCACTTAATTGTTATTCGCAGTCCTCAAATGGCATTTATGGACATTCCTGACATTTTTATCACCCTTTACCGCGATGTTCCAGGCCAGAACGTCCAATAGTTCGCTGCCACATTTGGACGTGTTGTGTATTGGTGTGTGTGTGAGTGCGCGCTTTGCTAACTGTATTTGCAGAGGATGAGTTCTCCCTCCTGGGCCCCGCTTCTTCATCTTGACTCAACTGGAGGGTTTGGGCAACTGTCGTATCTACCACGGAGTTAGCACTCAACACTGACCCAATAAAATCTCTTCGTGATATCCCTCGATTCATCTGGGAGTTCAGCTTCCAGCTATGTACACAAGTATTACTCCCTTCCATGTCTGATGGGAAAGTTACCTAGGTTTTGAACACTGTTTTGGAAGGCGTAGTTTAATGGAGAAAAGGGAGAGTGAGAAGGGAAGTTGGGAACAGGCGGGGACAGAGGGGGAAGGTGTGAGCAGAGAGAGAAGAAGCGAAGGGAAAAAATCTTTGTGGCAATCGTGCTGGAGAAGCAAGAGGAGGGTTAGTGGGTAGTGTTAATGGGACAAAATGCGTGGAGGCATAAATGTGTTAGTCGGTCATTCGGGAGGCGTAGAGCCCGGCAGACATCGTTTGTGTGGAGCATTATGGGACGTGGTGAAAGGGGGATTGCACATTGGTGGGAGTAAGGCTGGGGGGGGGAAGGGGGAGGATGTAATTTTCGTGGCGATGGGATATGATGAAGAGGGGGAGGGAGAGGGGGACGGGGACGCATTTGTTATGCTAGTGGACACTTTGAAGTGAGAATGGCGTACCTCCTGCTGGTAGGTTATTGGTAGGAAAAGAGAGAGAGAGAGAGAGAGAGAGAGAGAGAGAGAGAGAGAGAGAGAGAGAGAGAGAGAGAGAGAGAGAGAGAGAGAGAGAGAGAGAGAGAGAGAGAGACAGACAGACAGACAGACAGAGAGAGAGAGAGAGAGAGAGAGAGAGAGAGAGAGAGAGAGAGAGAGAGAGAGAGAGAGAGAGAGAGAGAGAGAGAGAGAGAGAGAGAGAGAGAGAGAGAGAGAGAGAGAGAGAGAGAGACAGACAGACAGACAGACAGAGAGAGAGAGAGAGAGAGAGAGAGAGAGAGAGAGAGAGAGAGAGAGACAGACAGACAGAGAGAGAGAGAGAGAGAGAGAGAGAGAGAGAGAGAGAGAGAGAGAGAGAGAGAGAGAGAGAGAGAGAGAGAGAGAGAGAGAGAGAGAGAGAGAGAGAGAGAGAGACAGAATAAAGAATATAGCAGACACAAAGGAAAAAAGATAATCCCTCTCCAGTTCCCTCCCAAATCCATCCCCTCGAGGCATAACTCAGGGGGAGTGGCTGGCTCCCCCAGTGTTTGACCGCCCGTGGGGACAACACGTGCCCCAACATCACATTGCTCCATGTTTATGTTGCCCCGCTGTGACGCCCCATGACAATAATGTTGGTTTATTGCACCAGGCAAGCGACCGCCCTCACTCAGCCACCGTCACACCTAAACTAATTTCATGCCGCGAGAACCAATTCGATAATTATCGCCAGAGGGTTGGGGAAGAATGAAATAATCAATTGAAACAATGTATACAAATTGCCCCAGTTGAAAAATATATTTATTGTGAGTTTAAACAGCAGCAAACACCACAGCCATTAAATAATGGTGTTGTTTTGATCTTTGTATAATTTTCAATGCATATAGAGCTAAATAATAACAACATTGAAATTATTTAGGGAATTAAGAACGCGTTAGATTCTTAATTAAGTAATATGGTTATGCGGGTATGTCGCCAACCAGGAAGTTCCTAATTAACTTGTAGAAGACCACAGACTCGTCCATGTGTTTACCAGTAGTGTTAACGTGCATGTGTTCACCCCCCTAGTGAAACTATCCATTTTAACACCTGTCAGTGTCCGTGCGATCACCGACTATCTTAGGCGTCATCCTTACCTTCATGTACTATGTACGTAAGTTTAGCGACCTGTATCGTATAGACAAGTGTTGCAAATAATAATAAAAATGACAATAATAATAATAATAATAATGATAATCAAAATACTACTACTACTACTACTACTACTACTACTACTACTACTACTACTACTACTACTACTACTACTACTACTAATAATAATAATAATAATAATAATAATAATAATAAAAACAATAAATATATCCGTGGACGATGATAAAAGGCGACGCAGCCTATTCAGTCACAATGAGGGGGGATATTTGTTTACATGACTTGTCATCAGTTAAATCCGTGATTTAATGCTTGGTGCAAGCTATAACTTATCGGTAATTTCAACTTGAAACACATTCCATTTTGGCGTAAATCACCTAATTGATCAAATCTCAGCTTGACTCAGACTCGAACATTGCACGGATATCTTGGAGAAATTAATCTTGGACGTAAAGACTTTATGACTGTAAGTCTCGTGAATAATAATGCATTATTATTATTTTTCAGTATACATTTCTAGGAAATGACGATTCAACATTTATCAACAACTCAATCCGGCTGCCAAACCAGTTGAACAAATTATGAAATTGTAAAGATTGCTTAAATGGCTATCTGGGGAGCGATTTTGGGCTTATTCAGTCTTATGCAAATTCAATTTTAAATTTAAGTTCTTTGTTAACAATTGGTGGTTCTTTCAGAAATGACTTAGTTTACAATATTTCCAGGACATAATTTATTTACTCAAATAGTTTGTAATCATTTGTTATCACTAATCATAATTATTAGAACTTGTGCTGTATAATATACACGATTAGGATTATAGATTGAAATTAATATTGATTTACATAATAACGATATTAAAGTATTATAAAAGATTGGATATATATATACAACAAATAATTTAAAGCATAAAATCAATAGCATTTAAAACACTTCAGAGATAAGTAGCAATTGTAATGTTATCATTGAAATTTTGCACCAGCTCTGAATTTTACATCATCAGCAGACTCAGAGGCTTACCTGGATCAAACTCACTCTCATCACAGCTTATGTTACATGGATCAGATTCCAACAGGATTTAAATTGTTTGTCTCTTTGTGACAGAAATTCCCTAACATTATCACTATCCAGCTGAAGGTATCCCTACTGACGAGTCGTTTTATTCTATTCTCTAGATTATAGACACTATTATACACACCTTTCATCCTTAAGATGTATTTTCTGACAATCCAGTTAATATTTTGGGCAAAGCTTAGTTAATAGCAAATGCCTGAAAAAACAACTAATATAGTTTGCTAGATTCGTGATTGACTTGAGAGTAAAAGACTTTAATCGTTTGGAAATTATTTCTTAAGTGCAAATGTGGATATCAGGCCAGATAGGAAACTGTTGGGCGCCTTCATCCAGACTTGCTTAATATTCCAGCTAAAAACTAAAATAATAATAATAATAATAATAATAATAATAATAATAATAATAATAATAATAATAATAATAATAATAATAATAATAAAGCACACATTAACGCACAACCCAGGCATGACGCCCCCGTCATTCCAGCCATAACCACCAACCACGGAATTGCCGTAGCTGTCCAAGCCAGTTTCAGGGCGTGGCGAGGAGAGATCAATCACCTAGTGGCCGTGTTGCTGTCCCACCGAGCACCATAGCAGCCTTACACTCTATAATACGGATTATCGATACTGTGCAAATGACGTCCGGAGGGGGTCTGGGTGCTTCAGCTCGTGATTGATGGCACCAGACCCCAATTGATGGCTTTAAGACTGGTCAAGGCCGGGAATATGGGCTTGTTGGTGTAACATTTAGCCGTTAGTCAGTCAACTCTTTATAGAAACTATGTTACTGGCTGGAGCCCAATACTGGTGTGGATTAATGGCTATCGACCAACGGTAAATGGTCATTATGACAAAGCCATTTTCTATGCCTGAATTGATCAGTAATAATTTATTTTAGTATGCACATAACGTCTCCTTTTAAATTTATTTCTTAAAATGTATTACTCAAAAGAGCAGTGGCATTGTAGTAGTTGCATTAGCTCCTACAGCAGTACTTGAAGTAGTTGTATTAGCACCTACAGCAGTACTTGTACTAGTTCCATTAGCACCTACAGCAGTACTTGTACTAGTTCCATTAGCACCTACAGCAGTACTTGTACTAGTTCCATTAGCACCTACAACAGTACTTGAAGTAGTTACATTAGCACCTACAACAGTACCTGAAGTAGTTACATTAGCACCTACAACAGTACTTGTAGCAATCGCAGTAGCTCCAACAGCAATAATGGTTTCTTAGACTGAAGGACACGGATCTCTTATCTGCCAAAGCGTTCGTGAAATATGTAAACGACTCGTGCGTGTGTGTGTGTTTGTTTGTGTACTCATCTAGAGATTTTTGCAGGATCAAGCTTCAGCTCCTGGACCTACCTTACGAACGCGTCTCTCGTCCATCTTATCATGTTTACTTCTGACATTGTCATATTTAGTTAGTTTCATTACTTTTTCATATATAGGTGTATGATTGTTTGTTTGTATGTATTCACCTATTTGTGTCTCCAGGATCGAGCATTGACTCTTGGATCCCGCCTTTCGAGCATCGGTTGTTTACAGCAATGACTCCGTTTCTATTTATCCTGTGTGTGTGTGTGTGTGTGTGTGTGTGTGTGTGTGTGTGTGTGTGTGTGTGTGTGTGTGTGTGTGTGTGTGTGTGTGTGTGTGTGTGTGTGTGTGTGTGTGTGTGTGTGTGAAGACTAATGTGACTGACGTGAAGTATTACCTGGCTCTGTAATAACTTTTCTAGTAATGAAATAATCATACCTCTTAAAATACTCCCTTGGAGTTACACGTTGCTCTAATTCTATAATGAAAGTTTTACTGTCATTTTAAGCTCAGCAAATTACAGTGTTTTACTGCCTTTATAGTTTGATTAAAAGACGGGATGAACACCTAACGCGAGAAAAGTGTTTGGAAAAAATATTTATTGAGCAACTACGGCAACGAGAATGTTTGAGTTCCAAGCATGGATAATTGTTTAATTTTGTAATTCTGTTTTCATTTAAGTTTTGACAAATCAAATGATTCTCTTCAGTCCCGTTTTTCATTTTATATTATAATATTTGTTTGGCTATATTTATCTCTAATTACCAGTTTAAATCGGCACTTTGAAGCATTTTCATAGTGGTCGTTTAGTCAGCTTTCATCTTGTTAGAGTTTACTTCTGTTCGCCTTTCATTGATATCTGCTGGATATTTTAATGCCTTTGTTGATTTGTGTGTAATTTTATTTTTTGATAATTTACAATCCTTTCAATAATTTTGTATGAAAGAGACATCATGGTGAGTTTTACAATTATTGAAACGGATAATGTGGAACGAAGAAATGAAGATAAGAATTTCTCTCACTCACTGTCTGTCTGTCTGTCTGTCTGTCTGTCTGTCTGTCTGTCTGTCTGTCTGTCTGTCTGTCTGTCTGTCTGTCTGTCTGTCTGTCTGTCTGTCTCTCTCTCTCTGTCTCTGTCTCTCTCTCTCTCTCTCTCTCTCTCTCTCTCTCTCTCTCTCTCTCTCTCTCTCTCTCTCTCTCTCTCTCTCTCTCTCTCTCTCTCTCTCTCTCTCTCTCTCTCTCTCTCTTTTTGTCTCGCCCTTCCCCTCCTCCATGTTGTTTTAGTCTCAGCTACTCGGAACTAAAAGTTCCAAGTAGCACGGGCTATGGTGAGCCCCCAACCATTTTTGGCAGATACCAACCCCCCCTCCCCTCCTCCATCAATCACGCTCCTTTATCCCTCATTACACTCCCCCTCACAAATCCCCATCCCTCACTCTCCCCTCCCCACCGCTCTTCATGCTTGTTTTCCACCTCTCTCGCTAACCGATCCCCCTCTTTTTCCCCTCTGCAGCCTTCGTCCACCTCGTCCTCCTCTTCCTTCCATTCCACGAGAGCGTCACCGCTGCGGTACGCGGCCGTGTCCTGTCAGTATGTCACCCCGACACAGGTGGCGACACCCCGACACCCAGGCGCCGACACCCCGACACCCAGGCGCCGACACCCCGACACCCAGGCGCCGACACCCCGACACCCAGGCGGCGACACCCCGACACCCAGGCGCCGACACCCCGACACCCAGACGCCGACACCCCGACACCCAGGCGGCGTCACCACCGCAAGAACTGTCCGTCCCGTTGAGGTCTCGGCCGTGGATGCTTGCCGCGCGTGACCTGAAATATTTTCTTTCTCCTCAGCTCTATCTACTTCCTCTTGGCGGGGGAGTAAGGGCAAATAAGTGGTTTACTTGTGGTTTAAAATGTAATAAAAATACATTCTTTATCACAGGGAGAGAAAAACTGCTCATATTCATTGCCAAACAGGACAATGAGGCTGCTAATGACAGTGACGATGCTGCTCATATTCACTAAATTTTGATTGGTGAAGAGTAAGCCACCCAAGAGGTGGCACGGGCATGAATAGCCCGTAAACTAAACTCCCTTGTTATTGTTGCTGTTTTAGATTCAGCTATTCGGAACAAAAAGTCCCAAGTAGGACGGGGTATGGTGAGCCCGTAGTGGACTTACCTGGCACAGGAGCGGGGCTGTAACTGTGTGTTACAGATACACACAGACACCCTAAACTCTGTTTGACAAAAGGTTAAATGTTTTAATCACTGACTCCACCACACCCTGTCAGACACTACCACACCCTGAGAGACAATACCACACCCTGCAGGACACCACCACACCCTGCCAGGCACCACCACACTCTGCCAGGCACCACCACACCCTGTCAGACACCATCACACAATCCAAACTCCACCACACCCTGTCAGACTCCACCACACCCTGCCAGACACCACCACACAATCCAAACATCACCACACCCTGTCAGACTCCACCATACCCTGCCAGACACCACCACACCCTGCCAGATCCACCACACCCTGTCAGACACCATCACACAATCCAAACATCACCACACCCTGTCAGACTCCACCACACCCTGCCAGACACCACCACACCCTGCCAGATCCACCACACCCTGTCAGACACCATCACACAATCCAAACACCACCACACCCTGTCAGACACCACCACACCCTGTCAGACACCATCACACAATCCAAACTCCACCACACCCTGTCAGACACCATCACACAATCCAAACACCACCACACCCTGTCAGACTCCACCACACCCTGCCAGACACCACCACACTCTGCCAGGCACCACCACACCCTGTCAGACACCATCACACAATCCAAACTCCACCACACCCTGTCAGACTCCACCACACCCTGCCAGACTCCACCACACTGCCAGGCACCACCACACCCTGCCAGACACCACCACACCCTGTCAGACAACAGACTATTGCGGCCTGTTCATTTCCTACTGACCATTTCCCCTTTTTTTATGTGACCAACCACTATGGGTCTATCTTCCCAAGGGAGACAGGGAAGGATAATTAATCACTATATGTCTGGGGGCTTTGGCCCTCCCATGAGGAACAAGAAGAAGAGAAAACGGGAGAGAATGAGAAAGGGGAAGAGGAAGAGAATGAGAATGAGGAGGAAGAGAACGAGAAAGAAGAAGGGTATTAATTAGGATAGTATAGAAGTTGATAATGGGGAAGAAAATGGTGTAGAAAGCGGGGGAAGGAAAATTGAAAATTGATTAAGAAACATGTGATTTTGGAGAAGGAAAGGAAGAGAAGAATGAATTAGGAGTGGGAGGGGGTAAGAAAGAGATAGGAAATTGGGACATGAGAGGATAAAAGGACCAAGAAAGGAATGAGAAAGGGAAATAGGGAGAACTCAGGAGAACTAAGACAGAAAGGGGGAGATAAATTATAGAGATCCGAGATACAGTGAGGAACAGATATTACAAAATTATATATAAACTCCGGGAACATTTTACGAATAATGGGAACAGGGCGAGAACAATATGCCAACAGATAAAGAACAATGAGAACATTTTCAGAACAATGTGAATAGAGCGAAAACAATGAGAGTTCAGGTTTAAAATACTAATAAAGTGCAACAACAATGAAACAGTGTAATAAGAATGAGAAGAGGGTAAAAACAGTTGGAATAGCGTGAGGACAAACAAGAATAGGGCGAGAACACTGAGAAATATTTTGAGAACAATGAGAACATAACGAGAACAACGATGATAATAACGAGAACAACGAGAACAAAGTAATAAACGCGGGATAAGAAAATTTGATAAATGATAACTCAAGACCTTGGTTGAAAGCAGTGAGAACAGAATGAGAATAATGATAATACAATGAGACCAAGACAATGAGAATAAAAACTGAGGGAAAACAGCGAATATAAAGCGATAACATTCAGAACATAGTGAGAATAACGAAAAACAGTTAAAGCATCTTGAACAATGACAGCAAGAGGGAAGAACAACTATAACTAGACTAACACAATGAGAACAGGAGAACACCGAGAACAATGAAAACATCGTGAACAGTGAGAACAAGGGGAGAAGGATAACTATAGGAGATAAATGAGAATAGGGCGAAAGTAATGAAAGAACATAATAAGGCAAATAGTGAGAACAAAGATGAGGTGAAAATAATGAGAAGATATTGAGAACACTTTGGTTCAGCTATAGCAATAGTGTAAGGGCGAGACCCATGATATCACACAGAATACCTGGTTTCTTGTTGACCAGGCCTTACACTAGAAGGTGAAGGGACGACGACGTTTCAGTCCGTCCTGGACCATTCTCAAGTCGATTGTGTTAGATCGACTTGAGAATGGTCCAGGACGGACGGAAACGTCGTCGTCCCTTCACCTTCTAGTGTGTGGTCTGGTCAACATACTTTAGCCACGTTATTGTGACTCATCGCCTGCACCTGGTTTCTTCCTCGATATACAAAATACACACACACCCCTCAATACACACACCAAATACCCCACCCTGTAATACCCAGTACAAACACACATACCCCTCAATACACTCAGCCACCCCTCAGTACACATACATATATACTTCTCAATACACGTAGCCCTTCCCCCCTGTTTATCCTTAATATTCACAGTCTCTGTTATTTCTCGTTATTTTTTTACACATATTCCCCACCATCCTGCCTAAATATACGCACCCTCGGTCCAGTCCACAATACACTGCTCCTCTCCACTTCAATACGAAAAGGGTCCCCAAATCCTCAATACAGTAGCCCCCTTTTTCATCCCTTAATACATACAACCCCCTCCCCATCGCAAGCACTCCCTCCTCAGCACCTACCCACACACCCTCCTGAACCCTTCCCCGCACTCATATCTAACTACACACATATCTTACTCAGCCCCTCCCCATTCTCCACTACATACACACCCTCCTCAGCCCCTCCAAGCTCTCCACTACACTGAGCACCTCTCTTCTACACACAGCCCCTCCCTCCACTTCCTGGTGCTGGGAGAGAAGCTGTGAGTGGGAGGTCGTGTTACGTGTTTCAAGCCTTGGAGGACCGGAAGCTCGGACTCAGCCTAACCACATGACAGTAACTCTCTGTGTTCCTGGAGTGACGGTGGTGGTGGTGCAGGGGGTGGCGGTGGTCGGGGAGGTGGCCGTGGTCGGGGAGGTGGCGGGGGTGGTGTTGTCTGCTGCCGTTCGCTGTTATGAAGGTATTGGGCAAGTTAAAGATGGCCCCAGCTGGCTGGGGGTACAATACTCTTTGTTGAAATCAAACTGTTTACAGTCCCCATGTCCGCCCAGTGTCACTTCACGGCCCCATGTCCTTCCCTGTGTCTCGCTACACCCATCTTGTCCTCCTAGTGTATGTCCACATCCACCTTGTCCTCACGGTGACAACATCCACCTTGTCCTCACGGTGACAACATCCACCTTGTCCTCCCAGTGTCATACCGCCTGACTGTCATATGATGGCGCCTCATACCGCCTTTTTATTTTGTTAAATTGTATGCATACTTAATTATATTTTTTCTCTAATGCAAATATAATTGGCCGCGTCTCTCAGCGAGTGAACATATCGTCGTGGAAGGAAGAATAATACCGATCAGCAGGAAAAACACCCGAATGTTGTTTCTCCCAACTTCCTGCTGCTCCTGGACGCAGTTTAAACACATTGCCGAGCAACGATGTTTACATTCGTCAACAACAATGTTAGTCTTTAAATCACATTCTTAATCTTAGCCAAATCTGTACTGCATCATCGTAGTCTCGCGAGCTTCATTCTGCCGTAACAGTTCTGCTTTTACATCGACACAATCTTACTGTTAAATACAAATTTACAAAATATATTGAACTCGTTAATGGCAATTTGTTTACAAAATATATAAAAAAGAAAGAAAACCGAAGAAGCATTGTGTATGCGTGTCCGTTGTAAATTTTGCCAAAGTGTTCTGGGGAACTGGTGGGCTGTGTCCAACAAAGAGGCCGATTTACCCCGTAATCTGATGGCTTGAGGCTGGCGTCACGCGGACAGAATTCCTGAGTTAGGACGGTACAGGTCTGGTCCTGTCCACAACCCCGCTCCTGTGCCAGGTAAGTCCACTACGGGCTCACTATAGCCCGTGCTACTTGGAACTTCTTCCGAGTAGCTGAATCTATAACAACAACAACGTCTGGTCCTGTCCTCGGGGACAGTAGTAACTAAAGGCGGCGGGAGCTACTTTTTATTTATTTATTTATATATATACAAGAATTCTTACGTTTTTGTACAGCCACTAGCACGCGTAGAGTTTTGGACAAGTCCTTAATCCTAATATTCCCTCGGAATACGATCCGCCAAATCGTCTAACAACCAGATTTTAATGTTGGGTAAACATAGACTACAGTTAAGGATTGGCGCCCATTAAATCCTCTGCCAGTGCAGACTGCTTATCACATGCCTCTGTATGACTAACCATCCTGTGTGATGGGGATTTTTTAGCATCACCTAGTTAGCTTTTTGACACTCTGTTCTCCACTTCATATAGTCTAGGGTAGCTGCACTAATGCAGATGTACCTCATGTATTAATAAAAAAAAAAATTAAATCCTCCCCGGTCAGGATACAAACCCAGGCCAAAGCGCTCGTGAAACGCCAGGCGAGTGTCTTACCAATACGCCACGGGGACTGCTAATTATACTTAAATGGGTAGAGGCTGTTACCATGTAGACACGGTAGGTAGAGATGGTGGGTAGTTTGATACTGTTGTTTGATCAACTACCGTCTTAACTGTCTATCTTATCTTCTATGAAACTACAGTGGTAGTTTGATAGACGTAGGCAGCTATATTCTAGTCAGAGAATGTGCACAAAGTTAGACTGAGAAGTACTTATAAAGTGCAATGAATCAGCATGACAAAAATACGCAAATATACGAATAACGTAACCCTGCATTATAAGTAGTGTCATTTACCATACATCTACATTGGGATAACACAAGATGTTATGCGCCAACATGGCAGCATTATATAGATAATGCATGAACAATTTATTTACTCAATGGCAGTACTGACAAGCCAGCTGGAGGAGAGGGCTGAGCTGTCATGGAAAACAGTATAATGAAGATATATGTTGATGTTACAATGATTTCTATAATATGCTGTTTGACAGAATATATACATATATGATAAATTTAGTAGTTATACAATGATGTAACTATAATGTGAAGATACATCCTGTGTAGGTTTTCAATGCAATTTTTGTTTAATTATATAAACTATTGTATAAAATAAAATAGCACACGTACGATGCACAGCGTGTCTCCTTGCTCCACTGTTATTCGTACTGTCACGCAGGCTCCTGGAGTGCCTGCGTGACACTACGCAGGCACTCCAGGCACTCTCCCTCACTGTGCCAGGGCTGGTGAAACACAGTGCCAGAAGTGCAGTCTTTGCCCACCGTGACACAGATAAAGAACTGTTGATACAACTGGATCTCTTGATGGGCGTCAACCTGAAGCTGTGATTACGTAGTCCTGTGGTTAACATCCTCGACACACAGACGAGAGACCCGGGTTCAGCCCCCGGCCGAGACAGATACAATTGGGCAGCGTTACCCCCTTATCTGATGCACCTGTTCACCTAAGTTCTTGGGAGTTAGACAGCTGTTGTGGGCTGCACCCTGGGAATTTGTGTATGTATGTGTGAATATGTGTGAGCGAGAGTAAATATATAGTAGATATAATAGAGAAAATTAGTCAGTAATCAGTGCGTTAGAAAATCAGCGGTTTGAAAGGCGGGGTCCGAGAGCTAACTGCTCGATCCCATTGGCATAAATAAGTCAATATAAATAGGTTATCTTGAGGTTATCTTGAGATGATTTCGGGGCTTTTTAGTGTCCCCGCGGCCCGGTCCTCGACCAGGCCTCAACCCCTAGGAAGCAGCCCGTGACAGCTGACTAACACCCAGGTACCTATTTTACTGCTAGGTAACAGGGGCATAGGGTGAAAGAAACTCTGCCCATTGTTTCTCGCCGGCGCCTGGGATCGAACCCAGGACAACAGGATCACAAGTCCAGCGTGCTGTCCGCTCGGCCAACCGGCTCCCAAATAAGGAGGTGAATAGGGTATGTAAATAGCCACAGTTGGTGTCCTATGTAATAGTTAGTGTAACTATGTAATCTTGATGCCACAACCTCCAGGATGAGTGTGTACAAATTATATACTGGTCTATACTGTACAAATTAAGGTAAAACTGACAATCTGTTCTCTTCAGGCAGTTTAGAGTGTACCAGGATGAACAACCCAGCGGGTTTCCTTCCAACTGGGTGTTGGAGGTGATGGACACGTCGTTGTGGAGGTGTGTTCACTCGCAGCATGAGTGACGTTGCCCAATAAACTCCCCCTCCGGACAAAATTAAAAAAATAATTAAGGGTAGCGAACATAACGAGGGTCGCCGAGCTTACCGGAGAGGTGAGATGGTGTATTTTTATTGCCCTATAGAAGCGGAACAAGCAGGGAAGGTAGTGGATAGAGGGAGCAGAAGATGGACGAAGATAGGGTGGTAGTGGGAGGGAAGGAGCAGAAGATGGACGAAGATAGGGTGGTAGAGGGAGGGAGCATGTGACGGAAGAAGGAGAGGAGGGAGCATGCGATGGAAAGAAGGTAAAATGGGATGGAGGGAGGCAGTTTGTCGAGGGAAAGGAGCATTCGATAGATGGAGTCAGGATGATGGAGGGAGGGACACAGTTGTAGATCCAGAGAGATAGATTGGTAGGAAGGGGGGGGGGGTGAGGGAAGGAATATGTGATGGAGGAGTCAAATAATTTGTCTACTCCTGAAGCAAAAATGTAAATTTCTGTTTCAATGTATAATTCTCCATAATTCTCATTACCTCTTCATGTCCCGTCTTCTGTTTTTCTCATTTCTCCCTCTCTTGAACTTTTTCACAATTTCCCTTCAACCGCTCTCCTCGTTGCATCACTCTATCCCTCTTTCTTTCTACTCCTGCACCTACCCATCATCTATTCCTCTGCCTCCTTCTCAACCCTCGCCCGCCTCACTCTAAGGGCACTATCACCAACAATATCTTTCCGGGACGCCACAGCTCAGAATAATCTGTAGAAGGCTATTTCCAGTCTCTGGAATTAAATATCCGAATGTCGTATTCAGGAGAAGTGCCTTGGCTGGGAATGGGAGTGGATAAAGATGCTAAGGGGGGATAGAAAGAAAGGAGGCAAGCGAGAAAAAGGAGGATAGTTAACACCTCTTTTCTCTTATGAACACATTTAGCGATGATGCCAAGCTTTCGAAACAAATAATTATTGAAGGAGGTTAAGAACGTTTGCAAGAAGACTTAAATCGTAATCTGGAATGTGAAATAACAAATGGAATTTCAACAGAAACTGTTAGATAACGTCACTGAGTTACAGTATTTTCCAGAGAGAGAATACAAAATATGAACTAGAAACTGAGATCAAGATGAGACATACCATGGCTCAGAGGGAGACACTAAATAACACCGTCGGCTGGAAACCATAAAAATTACAAAATAATTAGTTACCACTTATTTATGGGCAACATTAGGAAGACATTTAATTATATGGCAGAAAATTGCAAAATTTTCTTCGGAACATTTTCCTACCAATGTTAGAGTACGCGAGGTTGTGTGAGCCCTCACCTGAAAAATTATATCAATAAATAAGAGTGTAGAAAATTTTCCCAAATTGTTTCTGACTAATCTGTAAGAAAGAATGGAAAAGATTCATGGTATCTACTTTGAAGCTCTGGACGGGCGGATCAAACTACAGGATTATATAACAACTAAATTTTAACAAGAATAAACGATATATATATATATATATATATATATATATATATATATATATATATATATATATATATATATATATATATATATATATATATTTATATATATATATATATATATATATATATATATATATATATATATATATATATATATATATATATATATATATATATATATATGTCGTACCTAGTAGCCAGAACGCACTTCTCAGCCTACTATGCAAGGCTCAATTTGCCTAATAGGCCAAGTTTTCATGAATTAATTGTTTTTGGCCTACCTAACCTACCTAACCTAACCTAACCTAACTTTTTCGGCTACCTAACCAAACCTAACCTATAAAGATAGGTTAGGTTTGGTTAGGTAGGGTTGGTTAGGTTCGGTCATATATCTACGTTAATTTTAACTCAAATAAAAATAAATTTACATCATACATAATGAAATGGGTAGCTTTATCATTTCATAAGAAAAAAAATTGAGAAAATATATTAATTCAGGAAAACTTGGCTTATTAGGCAAATCGGGCCTTGCATAGTAGGCCGAGAAGTGCATTCTGGCTACTAGGTACGACATATATATATATATATATATATATATATATATATATATATATATATATATATATATATATATATATATATATATATATATATATGTGTGTGTTAGGTCAAGTAGTTTTTCTTTGCCAGTCATGTGTAGTAAAATAGTGGAGTGCAACAGGTTAATTGACTTAACAACTCTAGTGGGACTGTATGTCATTAAACCAATTTTAAAATTTGTTGGCGAATGATTTTTTCACGAGTAAATTGCTCATTCATTAAAATGATTAATTAATTTTCTACACGCCCTTCTTGATGGCTAGTTCTTTTTGGAAATACCCGCGAGTTCATATAATTTTAATGAGAGAGGGTATAATTTATGATGTCTTCACTTTGACAAGCACACTCATAAAGAATCGAGATCTCCTTGTGAAAGTTGCCTTAGATTTGTGTAAAATAAAAACAGAAATTTATTGCAAGCATGTTTATTGACCTTCAGATAGGCATATCTCAACCTGTCCTAACCATAAAAAAAACTGTAATTCTGATACAGTAGAACATAGAGACAAAATTGACAGTGCAATTTTCAATTACTCTCTTTATTATGCACCCCATAGCCATACGGTGGGCGGTAGTGGAAAGGATTACAGAGGCACATAATTAGTTCAGGAACTAAACCCTCAAAGTGAACTTCAGTTGGATACTTGTTAAAGAAGGATTACAACTCACCTCTAAATTATCAACATAACTTCTACCAAAATAATTCTTTCGTTCTCATTGTCAAGAAGTGTCATTATGTGAAGAGGTTCCAGAAAGTATGTATATACCGTCGACGCGACGCTTGAACGCGTTTCGTAATAACAGATTACATTTTCAAAGACTTTAGTTTACACACACACAACTGTAACCTGAAAACACTAAACAGAGTTTTAATTAATGCTAACATTGAACAGCTTGTCTTATATACTCGCAATGCGAGTATATAAGACAATATATATATATATATATATATATATATATATATATATATATATATATATATATATATATATATATATATATATATATATATATATATATATATATGTCGTACCTAATAGCCAGAACGCACTTCTCAGCCTACTAAGCAAGACCAGATTTGCCTAATAAGCCAAGTTTTCCTGAATTAATGTATTTTTTCTAATTTTTTTCTTATGAAATGATAAAGCTACCCATTTCATTATGTATGAGGTCAATGTTTTTTTATTGGAGTTAAAATTAACGTAGATATATGACCGAACCTAACCAACCCTACCTAACCTAACCTAACCTATCTCTATCGGTTAGGTTAGGTTAGGTAGCAGAAAAAGTTAGGATAGGTTAGGTTAGGTAGGTTTGGTAGTCGAAAAAACATTAATTCATGAAAACTTGGCTTATTAGGCAAATTGGGCCATGCATAGTTGGCTGAGAAGTGCGTTCTGGCTATTAGGTACGACATATATATATATATATATATATATATATATATATATATATATATATATATATATATATATATATATATATATATATATATATATATATATGTCGTACCTAATAGCCAGAACGCACTTCTCAGCCTACTATTCAAGACCCGATTTGCCTAATAAGCCAAGTTTTCATGAAATAATGTTTTTTCGTCTACCTAACCTACCTAACCTAACCTAACCTAGTTTTTTTTGGCTACCTAACCTAACCTTACCTATAAATATAGGTTAGGTTAGGTTAGGTAGGGTTGGTTAGGTTCGGTCATATATCTTTGTTAATTTTAACTCCAATAAAAAAAATTGACCTCATACATAGAGAAAAGGGTTGCTTTATCATTTCATAAGAAAAAAATTATAGTAAATATATTAATTCAGGAAAACTTGGCTTATTAGGCAAATCGGGCCTTGAATAGTAGGCTGAGAAGTGAGTTCTGGCTACTAGGTACGACATATATATATATATATATATATATATATATATATATATATATATATATATATATATATATATATATATATATATATATATATATATATATGTATATTATTTTCTATGCATTTTATTTACGAACAATGTATATGAAACAATCCGCAATGGTAACGATTTTAATATTAACAACTTTTTAATTTATTTCCAGTGTATTTATTATTTATTTATATATTATTGCATTTTATTTAAATTATTGCAGTTTATTTATATTTTATTTATAGATTATTGCATTTTTGTTTATTTATTAATCTACTTTTACCTGGCGTCAAGGTTCCAAAACTACGAGTTTCTAGTCACTTTAAATGCCATGCAAACGTAGAGACACTCAGTTTTTCCTCTGGCTTCTCTCTAGAGAATTTGTTCTCACGCGTTAAATCAATTTTTCAATTACTTTTTTGCCATTTAGAATATTTCATCCTTTGAAGAGATATTTCAAACACGTGATGACAGTCGAGGCAAGTTTACTTTTGGTGTTCACGAAGCACCAGATACCGTGCTGGGTTATACTCTGTGTGTACGTACAGGACGTGTTATACCCAGTGCCAGTGTACGTATAGGACGTGTTATACCCAGTGTCAGTGTACGTATAGGACGTGTTATACCCAGTGTCAGTGTACGTACAGTACTTGTTATACCCAGTGACAGTGTACGTACAGTACTTGTTATACCCAGTGACAGTGTACGTATAGGACGTGTTATACCCAGTGTCAGTGTACGTATTGGACGTGTTATACCCAGTGTCAGTGTACGTATTGGACGTGTTATACCCAGTGTCAGTGTACGTACAGGACTTGTTATACCCAGTGACAGTGTACGTACAGTACTTGTTATACCCAGTGACAGTGTACGTGCAGTACTTGTTATACCCAGTGACAGTGTACGTATAGGACGTGTTATACCCAGTGTCAGTGTACGTATTGGACGTGTTATACCCAGTGTCTGTGAACGTAAAGGACGTGTTATACCCAGTGTCAGTGTACCTATAGGACTTTTTATACCCAGTATCAGTGTAGTGTACGTACAGGACTTGTTATACCCAGTTTCAGTGAATACTCTATAATGTATACTAAATGAACAATTTACAGACTCACATAGATTCATTGTGAACCTCACACACGCGTTGATTCCTCCACTGAGATCTTGTAAGCTCAGATAACATATGGCTGCATTTGTAATCAAAATTTGATATCGTATTATACTTAAACCGAGCTGTTTGTGTAAACAAAAAACAATTATCCACTTAGAAATAAAAAAATCTTTCTTTGGTTCATTAATGTCAAAGAGAATATTAATTTTTGTTGAGTATAAATGTTCATATTCTGTGAGTTAAATACTTTTTATTCGATGATATCAATTAAGAAAATAATTGTTAGTTATGTTAATATGTTGTTCTAAAATGTTGCAGTGTTGAAATATACTATAAAGTGTTGCAAGGTGTTGCAGTGTTTCATGTACTTGCTCTTAGATCCAAATGTACATTTTTTATTTTAATTATTGTTTATAAATATAATAAATTCTCATACATACATACATACATACATACATACATACATACATACATACATACATACATACATACATACATACATACATACATACATACATACATACATACAAATGTAACATTTCTCAAGAAAATTAAAAAAACAACGTAATAAATAAGGTCGAGAAGGATAAATACACAAAAGCTGCCAGGGTTCGAATTCTGTCAAGAGCGAAGGAACAGAAGCTGTCAAGAGCGAAGGAATAAAAGCTACCAAGGGTCGAGAAACAGTAGCTGGCATGGGTGAATAAATAAAAGCTGCCAAATGGTGAAGGATCGTGGTAACTGTGTAATAAAAAGTCCGACAAAACAATTTCACACAGCTCACATCTGTCAGGACTAGTAGGAAAAAAAAAGAGTGAAAAGACATTTATCTTTTTATATTCGGACGGAGGAAGATCAACAAGGGGCCAACAAGCAGAGGGAAAGTGAGTGTCGTTTTTCTTTCCCGTTTTTCATTGTGGCTACAAAAAGAATCAACAACAAAGTTAAGAAAAAAAAAAGGTCGATTAAGACAATTGGTTGTGCTGGCCGGGAGTCGTTTACACACACACACACACACACACACACACACACACACACACACACACACACACACACACACACACACACACACACACACACACACACACACACACACACAAAGCCAAGTGGACAGCACTCTGGGGTCATAGTTCTAGGGGTCCGGGTTCGATTCCCGGTCGAGGCAGAAACAAATAAACAAAAACAAAATTCTTTCACCTGATTCACCCTTTTCACCTAGCGTACCTGGGTGTTAAACAATTACTATGAGCTGCATCCTAGGGATGTGTGTGGGTGTTAGAAATATATGTAGTAGGTACAAATTGAGGAAAATAGGTCGGGAGTCAGAACTTAAGACAACCGAGGGTTAGAAAACCGGGTTCAAGAGCTAACATCTTGATCCTGCAGGTACAATATAGAGTGCAACGTCTGTTTGACAGACGAAGTTCAGGAGTTGAAGTTACGCCTTAAAAAACTCTTGGTAGGTGAGAACAGATATGTAAGAAACATGTTCACTTCCTTCGGGGCGTGTTTGTGTTGGTCGGCTTTTGAGTGTGCGTCCGGGGCGCTGAAGAGGGATAAAGACGTCCTTCCGAGCCCGGGTGTGAATGCTGCTGCTGGTCTTGGAGGAGAAAGTGTAGTAAAAGAATTAGAAGAAGAGTGTAAAGTAGAGAATATGGAGATAGAGAATGAGGAGGAACTGGAGTAAGGTGAACTGGAGGAGATGGAACTGGAGGAAATGAAACTAAAGGAGGAGTATAAGGGAGTGGAATAGGTGAACCTGGAGGATGATGAAAGCAGTACAGGTTTCAGAAGGAAGAAGGCGGTGGTGAGAGAAAGTACTGTACATACTGAGCCCGACTGAGCTGCATTGTCAACATCCCTCAAGGCTTAGAGCTCGCTCGCTCTCCACTTTCATTTGTTCACGCTCAGTAAAGTTAGGATTTAGAAAGTATCGCAAGAAAGAAAACCAACAAATAATTTAATTTTGAAAACGTGGCATTTTCAGCATTTATACACATACATATTTCACCTAAATCTTGTTTAGTTATTCCTTCCGAGTACAAATACTTTCTACACTTTGACCAGTTCACGCAAGAATTCGTAATGGTGCCACTTCTAAATTTCGTCGGATACCAGAACGAAATTCTCCAAAACGACGGGATTTTGGTTGTTAAAATAAACCAGTTTTAGTGTCTGAGTCTTGGAACAGTGACCTCTCAGTCGCATCCTAAGGGAGCCTTTCCCCAAACGTATCTGCACCAACATAATGTGTGTCGAGCAGGAAACCCAGAAGAACTCATGAATTTCTAACTTGCACAGTAAACTTGCTCTGTTTGTTGTTAGTCTCTGGCTTGTATTCTTGCCTAATGTAACTCGCGTGTGTACATAAATACACACACACACAAACACACAAAAACACACACACACACACACACACACACACACACACACACACACACACACACACACACACACACACACACACACACACACACACACACACACACACACACACACACACATGTGCGTGTAGGGGCACACGCACAAGGGGACACAGGTGGAAAATGAGTGCCCAAATGAGCCACAGAGATATTAGAAAGAACTTTTTTAGTGTCAGAGTGGTTGACAAATGGAATGCATTAGGAAGTGATGTAGTGGAGGCTGACTCCATACACGGTTTCAAGTGTAGATATGATAGAGCCCAATAGGCTCAGAAATCTGTACACCTGTTGATTGACGGTTGAGAGGCGGGACCAAAGAGCCAGAGCTCAACCCCCGCAAACACAACTAAGTGAGTACAGCTAGGTGAGTACATACATATATATATATATATATATATGTCGTACCTAGTAGCCAGAACTCACTTCTCAGCCTACTATTCAAGGCCCGATTTGCCTAATAAGCCAAGTTTTCCTGAATTAATATATTTACTATAATTTTTTTCTTATGAAATGATAAAGCAACCCTTTTCTCTATGTATGAGGTCAATTTTTTTTTATTGGAGTTAAAATTAACGTAGATATATGACCGAACCTAACCAACCCTACCTAACCTAACCTAACCTATATTTATAGGTAAGGTTAGGTTAGGTAGCCAAAAAAAGCTAGGTTAGGTTAGGTTAGGTAGGTTAGGTAGACGAAAAAACATTAATTCATGAAAACTTGGCTTATTAGGCAAATCGGGCCTTGAATAGTAGGCTGAGAAGTGTGTTCTGGCTATTAGGTACGACATATATATATATATATATATATATATATATATATATATATATATATATATATATATATATATATATATATATATATATATATATATATGTCGTACCTAGTAGCCAGAACTCACTTCTCAGCCTACTATTCAAGGCCCGATTTGCCTAATAAGCCAAGTTTTCCTGAATTAATATATTTACTATAATTTTTTTTCTTATGAAATGATAAAGCTACCCTTTTCACTATGTATGAGGTCAATTTTTTTTTATTGGAGTTAAAATTAACGTAGATATATGACCGAACCTAACCAACCCTACCTAACCTAAGCTAACCTATATATATAGGTAAGGTTAGGTTAGGTAGCCAAAAAAAGCTAGGTTAGGTTAGGTTAGGTAGGTTAGGTAGACGAAAAAACATTAATTCATGAAAACTTGGCTTATTAGGCAAATCGGGCCTTGCATAGTAGGCTGAGAAGTGAGTTCTGGCTACTAGGTACGACATATATATATATATATATATATATATATATATATATATATATATATATATATATATATATATATATATATATATATATATATATATATATATATATATATCACTATCATTTTGCTAAATAGATAACCAAAACAAAACAATCAACCCTTTCTTTACTCCCCTCACATGTGCAAGAAACAAAACAAGATATCCAGTTCCCATGACCGTCACCAACCCAAAATTCTTCGCGTTCCAATTTTGCGTGAAGGGCGCCTTATGGAGATGGTGTCGATTCTCAGCATCTGAAGAGGGAGGAAGTTGGGAAATGCAAGAAGGAAGGAATGAAAGAAGGAAGAGAGATGGAGAAGGAAGAAGGGAGAGTAAGGTAATAGGGGGACCTGTGGCAGGAAGAAACAGATAGAGTGAGCGAGTTTGAACGTTCACACCTTTATAGTCATTGATGTTATTGGAATTCCGGGGCTGAAATATTGCGCAGGATCCAATTATTAGATACTGAGTTAAGATTTGTTTTTGAAAACTGGAATAGGAGTTTAATTTGAATTATTATTTATATTGGTGTTTATGAATCTTATTATTTTGAATTATTCAGTTCATTAAGTTTTTTAACATATTCGACGCCTTCTTCTTCCTTTCCCCCCCTATCTTCTTTTTCATCTTTCTGACCTCCTTCGTCTTTTTTATCCTTGATTCACCCTACTTCTTACTACAGCCAAACCACAATATCTGAATACCAAGAGTTAACTAAACTATTTGAGTATTGTAGGTATTAAGCACAACTTCTAAGGCTGGTTTTACAGCTACCTAAAGGAGTGAAGACACTTTATATGCTTAAGCATTGCGATCACAGGTACTCGAATCTATAATACAGTAGTTCCTCCCCCCCCCCCCCCGAACCCAAAACTACATATTTTGTCTTCCTGTACGTTAAATGATATCTCCAATTTCCACATTGACAAAAACGTACATTTTGATGATGAAATAGATATCACAAGCACAGACTGTTTTATCCTGTTATATTATATTTAACAACAACATGTTAAAGGGAGAAAAAAAGTAGGTTTCAGTAATGGTTTGTAGTTTGTTGACTTTCCTTTAAGCATCAGGACTTAACCGTTAGTCTGTGTACGTCGGCACTGTATCACACACTTGTGTGTGTGATACAGTGCCGACGTGGCGGGATCTTACTGGCCAGCAGTTTAACGGTTAAGGTGGTGGCAGTGTTGTGAGTGTCTTCACACTTGATGCTTGGTGTTGTAATTGTTGTTATTGATAATCAACAATGGCGTCATCGTTAGCACATCAACCACGGCAGTACTATCAGATTACCAACCATGGTGGCACCATCAACACGTCAACCACAGTGGCACGATCTACTCTGATCATATCTTACATTATTAGGCTCAGACGGTCGAAATGGTGTTTCAGCAGTTTAGCAAAATTTCAGTCACAGTACTTTTTAACATCATTTGAGAGCACCTCGAGGAAGCAACTTCGTCACTAGTCATTTCAATACTCAATTTGGATCCTGAAATCATCCTTTCAGGATTGAAAACCGAGAAATGGAGCTGAAAAAATCCTGTACTTCTAACTCCTGCCGCAGCTGAAGCTGGCCATGGCAAGAGAAGGACCCACAAAATCTCCAACAGCCTCTCGGGTGAAACGTAAACAACTTTCGTCCATCAGCGAGAGCTAAACAACCACTTCATTTCATCAACCTCCTCAAGCACACGACGCAGACTCCTTTTTCTCCTTCCAGCGCTGCTGATGCTGCTGCTTTTCTTCCTCTTCCTCCTCCACCTCTTCTCTCTCACTGTTTTCCTCCTTACCTTTATTAACAAATCCGGTATAGCAAGAAGCCTCTGTCGTAATTCACTTTGTTCAACGCGATTATTCTCGCCGCTGACCAGGACGATGGAGGTCACATGCTCCTAATAGATAATAGCTAAGACAACGTTTTCGTGAGGGTAAGTGAAAGCGGAAGGAGGGGAGAAGGAAAGAGAATTGAAAAGGGGTAGAGGGAGGAGGATAGAAAAGGAGAGAAAGGGGGATTCTTGAACTCGGCACTGCGTTCTACTTCAAGTTACACGGACTATTTTCTGTACCAGGTTACTGTATTTCTGTATTTACCTATATATATTACGCTTTTCCTAAACCAAATACCAAAACAAATATTTGTACTCTCTCCTCACATGATTAGATGGACGTCTCTTCCATTCCCAACAAAAATATCCTCACATTACTTCTGATCTTCCAGCAGCATCACCCTAAGACAATCGAGACTAACGGCTCCACTCCTGACCTTCGGCGTTTGCCACATATATCACTTCTCCCTTCCTCGCTAATGAAATTTGTTTAGCTATGGTAACCCATGGGAGGCATAACCATTTGCGTAAGAGGGTAGGAAATAGGGGAGGGGGGGATTGGAGGGATGAAAGACGAGGGGTGGGGGGCAATGGGACTCTGTTACCCATGGGAGGCATAACCATTTGCGTAAGAGGGTAGGAAATAGGGGAGGGGGGGATTGGAGGGATGAAAGACGAGGGGTGGGGGGCAATGGGACTCTGTTAAGGACTTACATCACAGGCACTCCTTCCGACTGGACGAAATAGGGCCATTTCACTTCTCTGTAAGTTGGGTTTGATTGGGTGAGTCGAGTTTGAATGGATTCCAAACGAATAACTGGAGATTTTTGGCTTACGTTCCAGCGGTTTTGTCCAGGGGTCCTTAAAGTGCGTATATATATGTAGTCACTTATATGTAGTCTTGTATATGTGCCTTTAGGGCGAGGCAAATTACATATAGTGGTGAGCGGTCGGGATTACTGCTGCTACTACTATAAAATAGAATTAATATTATTATTATTTTTAATATTATTATTATTAGTATTAATATTATTATTATTATAATTATTATTATTAATGGAATGGAAAGACCATTATATTAAATTATATTATTAATACAAATGAAAATTATAGTGAAAAAGATTATACAAAAAATTAACAACAAAACACAAAGAGATGTTACGATTACTTTTTCTTGTTAATGTGTCTGCTAATGTTATTTATTCTACGTTATGCACAGTTGGCCCATAATATACGTCATTTACCTTAGGGACAACAAACCTGATAATTCAAAAATAATTTACCGCACGAAACACTGAAAGGCACATCAGTCGAGAACAGGCCTTTTGCTTTACAATTTCGCTCAGTAAGAAGTGTTTAATTCAGAGAAACATCATCTGTAATTTTGACTTCTCTCTAATTGGCTTTTCCGTCGACATTTCAAATCCTTTTAAATGTAGAGAATAATCTATGACACAAATAAAGTTACACAAACTTCAGGGAAAAAGAACACAAAATCAGGTATTTTCATATTTTCCTGTTTTTCTCTTTCTGGGAATTTGCATATCCAGCGGTAATTACAGATTACAAACATCAGATGGAATATTAGAGATGAGAGTGTGGAGGAAAGCAGCGAGGCAACGGACATAAAGGCAGCTAACTATCAGACAGGAAGGCAACTAGTTAAACAGGGAGGAGGGCGTCTAGTCAACAGGGAGTATGGCAGAAGAAAATGAGCTAATGAGGGTACAGGTAGCTAGCTTAAACGAAGGGAGGTAAAAACAGAGAAAAATGTAGCTAGCCAACAGAGAATAATGTAACTAGGCAAAGGCAAACATCCAACAGAGAAAGGCAGCTGAAAACGGGGACAAATGTTAGTCCCCATATGACGAACAGTTCTCTATTTGAATCAACTATTTATTAAACATAAATAATCGCACTCACACGTAACCAAACATATGCAACAAGGCTCGTTCCTAAGGTGAAGAGGTTGGGCTACTTGGAAAAACTCAGGGAATTGGTCCTTGACACACTGAAGATGCGAAATAAGGGAACATAATAGTGACACATAAGATTTTAAGGTAACTTGGCAAAGTAGATAGAAAAATATTGTTCAAAACTAGAATGATTAGAATGTGAAGACATAGATGGAAGTTAAAGAAACAAATGAGTCACAAAGATATAAAAAAGAACATCGTCAACAAGTGAAATAGACGAAATCGTTGACGCTAACTAAATAAACAATTTTAAATTAAAATCTTATATAAAAACGTTCCAGCAAGAACATTCAAGAGAGCACACCTACACACTCTCACAGATGCACACTGAAACACACACACATTCATACACAGGCAAATCACTCTTGCACTTAGTAAAAAACAAAGACTCTTGGATCCAGCCGGAGGGGGGATTAATATAAAAGGCACATTCGTAACTAAAAGTCACAGGAAACCAAAAAAACGACAAAGTGAAGCAAAGTGAAGCGTTGTAGGTACCAGATGGTACCAACAGCGAGGTCAGACCAGTAGAGGGGTGCGTTGGGGTCAGTTTAATCACTCACTGACTTCCCAACACCACCTCAGGTTAAAATGATGTACGTAGAACACAAGTATATAGAAATCAACAGGATTTTTACCTAAATATGACAGCTCCTGTGTATAAAATAATATTTATATATGCGATCCATGGACTCGTCTCTCTCGGGTCAGAGGGAAAGACTACTTTATACGAAGCAGTCAGTGCTATCATTAACAAGAAATTTAGCTACAGTGAAATATCCTCAGACGTGCATACCTGGCAATAATTACAAGCGCCCAGATAGAGTTCCTCTGTTGCTATGCTGTTTGTTTGAGTGTGTGTGTGTGTGTGTGTGTGTGTGTATGTGTGTGTGTGTGTGTGTGTGTGTGTGTGTGTGTGTGTGTGTGTGTGTGTGTGTGTACTCACCTATATGTACTCACCTATATGTGCTTGCAGGATCGAGCATTGACTCTTGGATCCCGCCTTTCTAGCTGTGTGTGTGTGTGTGTGTGTGTGTCAAAATGCATCTGATAACTATTATATCGCTTGCAGAGAATTAAAAAAAATGGATTTTCCCCATTTTCCCTCCTGCGCCAGTAAAGTACCGTCAATATCAACTAGGTAACAGCTTGCCACCGCATCGGAATGTGCGATAATTATGGGAGGCGTCCGAATTATGAGTTTATTTAATGAAAGCTAAATTAAATAAAAATACCAACTCGACTGAAGTTAGCATACGGGACAGGTGTATCCATGACCATACACTCTGTATGTGAACATATTTTTTTCTGAGCTGATCACCCCCCGTGTATAACTGTATATTTTCGCCCTGGATATACACGTGTTTTTTTTTGGCCCGTGTTCTTGACGAGTTTTGAGTTTCCGGATGAATGTAATGTGTTATCTAGATGAGTGGATCACTGGAGTAGATTGGAGTGGAGAGGAGTGGAGTGGAGTGGAGTGGAGTGGAGTGGAGTGGAGTGGAGTGGAGTGGAGTGGAGTGGAGTGGAGTGGAGTGGAGTGGAGTGGAGTGGAGTGGAGTGGAGTAGAATGGGAAGGATAGAGAATGGATGCTAGTTCTTGTAGAAGACAGTCGGCCAAATACTGTCAAACCTTTGAGTGATTGAACGTGGTGAAATGTGAATAATATGTAACTGATAAATTGAGAGTGGTGCGTAACTTGTACAGTGCGAATAGTGAGCAATGAGTAAATGATTAATTGTGTAGTTACTGTGATGAGAGTGATCTTGTGGAAAGCAGATCTGGCGAAGTTGAAGTGTAATTTACAGTGAACTTACAGCTGGCAGTAACTTCAGTCGAAACAGCTGAATCGTACCAATAGTCTTTCATTGATATGGATGACGTTACAAAACCTTCTATAACATCCACATGATAATATGTATAAACATTAATTTACAATCAACAAGTAACATAATTTAATAACGAATGAACACGAATATAAAAGTTTAATAAATATGGCACGAACACAATATTTCTATGTATATGTATCTGTACATGTTGGAGTGTTAAAAGCACAATTCTATTTAATTTTTCATTGTTGTTAGTCGTTATTATGACAATAATAATAATAATAATAATAATAATAATAATAATAATAATAAAAATAATAATAGTGAATCAATATAAATAATCTCTATAACATAATAACAAGATTGAATTCATGAGAATAACAGCAACAGTAACAAATAGATTATGTTAGAAATCTGTTAGATTAAACTCTTGTTGCTAATACTAGCAACAAGAGACGTTGTGGTTAAATTAACAAGGAATTGTGGTGATCTGTCGTGAAACAACTCCATTGAATAAGATAACAGGGGCTACCGAGACCTCGTTGCTGGTCACGAAGGGGCCCGCAGAACTGTTCAAGCCTCGATCGGGGCCCCCACAAATTGCAGGCTCGCCAGCGCTCGTAAGTAAACAAGTGTTTTGGGAATCCAGTCTCAGATCAGCGCGTGCTTTACCAATTCTACCAACCTTCACCAAACTGGGTTCTATTAAATGTCAGTTTATTCTTAATGTCATCTCCACTTCAGCAGGAGAACTTGTAACCTGTTATCCCCAATATCACGATTGTTTTAGCGACTTCATGTTATCGCACTGTCCCTGGTGTGAGATTGACAGTGAATCATTATCGTCAGTTTGAACTTTATTCTCGTTGAAGTAAATGTTTTTCTGTTAACTTCCTGCTATATATGCGTGCGCTTAAGGGTAACGTTCTCGGCTTACAAAACGAGGGACCCGGGTTCGATCTCTGGGCGGGACACAGATAGGTGGCCACGTTTCTTTTTTATCTTTTTGCAGTATTCCTATTCGTCTGAGAGAAGTAATTATCCACAAACTGAGGTAAGACAAAATATTATTATGCTGTTTACAGATTCCGTATAATGCTTGAAAAAATGGTTAGTTTTTAAAATGTTGTTCATTAAAAGTGTAATTACAAATGAAGAGCTATTCGTTGATTTTTTTTAAAATGAAACACAATGGCAGTTAAATAAATACTGTATGTAATGAACTGCAATATATAAAACTTTATTAAATACAAATATATGTATTTATAGACACATACAAACATACACACATATGAACATGCAATCATTAATATTTATTTTTATTTGTATTTACATAAATATATACATACATCTCTCCCACACAGGCTGTCCTGTCGTTGTATTTTCCAGAAAGAGTGACTCTCTTTCGTCACTCGACTGTGACCAGTCGAGTGACGAAAGAGAGTCCTACGAAACTCTTCCCACTCACTTCTGCACTCACATTATTACTCAGCCACAGTTTCACTCTTACTCAGCCACAGACTCACTCTTACTCAGCCACAGACTCCCTCTTACTCAGCCACAGTCTTACTCCTACTCAACCACAATCTCACTCTTACTCAGCCACAGTCTCACTCTTACTCAGCCACAGTCTCACTCTTACTCAGCCACAGACTCACTCTTACTCAGCCACAGTCTCACTCTTACTCAGCCACAGTCTCACTCTTACTCAGCCACAATCTCACTCTTACTCAGCCATAGTCTTACTCTTACTCAGCCACACTCACTTTCAGTAAAAGTCTCAATCAATCACATTTACTCACAAACTTACAGCCACAGCTTGACTCAGTACAGCATCTCACTTTGGCTATAACAACATATGACGACGAAAGATCAGCCGAAAACTCAGGCAAAAAATAGTTAATCGTTCCAGAAGTTTGTGATATGAGTCTACGAACCACATAGCATACCAGCGTCTGTTTTTAGCAACAGTGACAACAAGAGTTGGTACTGAAGCTACTAAGGACTTTCAGTCATTGGAATTAATGACAAAAAATTAAGACAAATGATTCGATTTATCGAAAGGAAAATCTCTGAAGGGAGAATTATAACTTTGGTAATTAGCACCCAGTACATGAGTTGTTAAGAGGGTAGGAAGAGGGGATAGAGATGTAGAGTGAGGAAGGATTATTACAGGGTGAGGAAAGAGTGCAGAGGGAAGAAGAGGAACACATGGTGAAGAAGGAGAAGCAAATGGTGAAGGGGGAGCAAAATCCGGAATTTTGGCAACTAACTCTTACCATAATATTTCTTAAACCAACAACCGTCACACGTCTACAACGGAATTCATGGTATATTATGCAGGGAGCCGGTCGGCCGAGCGGACAGCACGCTGGGCTTGTGATCCTGTGATCCCGGGTTCGATCCCAGGCGCCAGCGAGAAACAATGGGCAGAGTTTCTTTCACCCTATGCCCCTGTTACCTAGCAGTAAAATAGGTACCTGGGTGTTAGTCAGCTGTCACGGGCTGCTTCCTGGGGGTGGAGGCCTGGTCGAGGACTGGGCCGCGGGGACACTAAAGCCCCCGAAATCATCTCAAGATCTCAAGAAGATACATCAGAGGTGGTAAGAACAAGATGACAGCTGCAACATGAATACCAACCAAAGCAACATTCAGCAGCAACTACTTCATGTAATTACAGCAGAAAAATGCATTGCTGCACTTCTATGCCCAACGTATTAAGATGAAATAATTAAATTGGTTGTGTATCAAAGAAAATTGATACAAAGTGTATTGAGACTTAACTCATGAGTGGGAATATTCCTGAGTGAAAGTCCACGTTTGGGGAGTTGTGTGTTGCTAGTCTGAAAATCCTCATTAATGAGAAAGCCTCCTCTTATGCTTCTCCAATAAACTCATGAGCGGCAATATTTTATTTTAAGTCGGTGTTAAATTCAAGAGTGCTTGTTGCATGTCTGGGTGGACAGGGAGATATAATGCAGAGGAGCAGGACCCCTGGACATGGGAGTGTGTCCGAGGGAAGGTTGTATCTTTCCTTGCCTTATACTTTGTTGTTCCTTTGTCAGGGAAAAAGTAGAGAGTGCTCTGTATTCAAATCGACTTGGATGAGATCCTTCAGCACAAAGCGTCTACCTTTACTTCTCCCTCGCCTCTTTGAGCAGCTCCTGAAGCTCCATTAGGCTTCATATATATATATATATATATATATATATATATATATATATATATATATATATATATATATATATATATATATATATATATATATATATATATATGTCGTACCTAGTAGCCAGAACGCACTTCTCGGCCTACTTTGCAAGGCCCGATTTGCCTAATAAGCCAAGTTTTCCTGAATTAATATATTTTCTCTAATTTTTTTCTTATGAAATGATAAACCTACTCATTTCATTATGTATGAGGTCAATTTTTTTTATTGGGGTTAAAATTAACGTAGATATATGACCGAACCTAACTAACCCTACCTAACCTAACCTAACCTATCTTTATAGGTTAGGTTAGGTTAGGTGGCCGAAAAAGTTAGGTTAGGTTAGGTTAGGTAGGTTAGGTAGTCGAAAAACAATTAATTCATGAAAACTTGGCTTATTAGGCAAATCGGGCCTTGCATAGTAGGCTCAGAAGTGCGTTCTGGCTACTAGGTACGACATATATATATATATATATATATATATATATATATATATATATATATATATATATATATATATATATATATATATGTATATATATATATATTTATTTATATGTATATATATTGTACAGTACATAAAATCTTAATGATTTATAGGTATTTTACTGTAAGAAGATGAAAAGCAAGTTTTATGCACAGTACATTTTAATTTACATACATGATTTAACTCCGTAATATTCAACAATATTATCTCGGTAAAAAAAAAGAGGAAAAAAAAATTAATTTATGTAAATGACAGCGAAATATTTAATGTTAAACCTTCCCCCACTGGGGAATAATTCAAACCTTTTGTGTCTAATGTAGTTCTCTTGCAAAGCAGTTCACAGGGTGAGTAGGGCTGAGGGTGCACACTAAACTAGCCGGTTCTGACAGCAACTATCAATCAAATCCTCAACTATCAATCAAATCCACACCCTCTACCAATCATCTCGCTTATTCACGGCTCCAGCGAGTAATTTGTGTCTTATCTTTCTATTCTCTAATTTTCGCCAAATTCCTTGTCGTTTTTATATGCCTTTCGTTTGCCAATTTTAAATAGGTTTTCCTGGAATTTCTCATTAATTTGTTTAGAGTTTTGTGAATAGTTTAAGTCATGGTGAAGAAAACTAAGACATTTTTCTTACAAACGATCGTTAATCAATTATGTTCAGGGTATAATGTAAGTCCTAAATGAATATGTTGTCAGCGATATTACTTCATACATGTTAATATCTCACCAGTTAGACAGCAGCCCGTAGCAGCTGTCTAACTCCCATGTACCTATTTACTGCTAGATGAACAGCGGTAAGAGGGGTTAAAAACACTCTGTCCATTTGTTTCCGCCTCCTCCGGGGATCGAACCTAGAATCTTATTACCACGAATCCCGTGCGCGGTCCACTCAGCTGTCAGGCCCCTATGCAGGCCCCAAAAGGATGCTATCTACTGCAATATATTTTCGAAATTTCTGGACTAACATTATTTTAGTTTTCCGTCTGAGTTTGAAAATTATAATACATCCCCCTTGATGGTCAGACGCGCGTCAAAGTTAAACTAATCCGCCTTAATAAAATCATAACGCAAGCAGTTGAAAAAATGTTCGGAAATTCTCTTTGATGATAGGCTTTATCTCAAGCAACTTTAGTAGTGAATGCATTAGCAATAATTAACACTTTGTAACACTCGCTTTTCCGTGCAAACCTCTTGAATACACTGAACTCACTGTACAAGTTTGACAGGATTGTTGATAACATAAACGACATACTTATGCTTTCATATCATTTAATTTTAAAATATCGTCCATATCACGGGAACAGGGAATGAGAAGAACTGCATTAAGACCATAAGAAGAAAGAAATGCAGATGTCTTTTAGCCCACACGAGGGCTTAAAGCTCAATCCATTGTTTCGTATTTTAATTTATTTTAATTTATGTTGATATATTTTTATATCCCATTTTTATACCCCTCCATCCAAAAAATAATTAAATCATGTCACTCATTACTCTTGAATATGTAAATTAAGTTTTCTTAGGCTATCTTTATATGTCAAGTTTCGTAATTCTTGGGATTAACTTTCTACACCTTCAACTAAGTTTATGTTCATTCTATAGCAAGGCGACGAAAACTAAGTTGCAAAACCTAAATGGGGCTTAACAAGGGCTAGCTAAAGCTAAAGAAAAACATTAGATTTCTAGAGTCGTACTCACATCTAGGTGGGAAAGATTCTAGAAATAAATCCCTGTAACAAATCCTTATTGCTTCTTAACATAACTCAACATCTTTATGACACTCATATATTGGCATTTCAGTCCAGCTGATACACAAAATTAAGATAATTCCCCAATAACATGTGCATCTAATTTTCTAACGAAGCTTTCTTGAGGTCTCTTAAAAGCAGACAATCAACCCAGCAAACACGTCAAGGTGAGAACATATATGCATGCAAACTTCACAAACTCCCGACCATCCAAATTCCGACTCTGTAACTTTCTGGCCCCCCCAAGTTTCACCTTCTCAGCAACAACTCGTCCTCAACTTCCCTAAACTTAAAAGAAAAAAATCGTAATTGCTTTCCTGCATTCAATGTGACACATGTTGAATTTCTCTCATTTAAGCTCACAGTAAACTGACATTTTTTTACTTTTGCAAACCCAAATGACGAGATTAGGTCATTCACACACTCTAGCATTCACACACATATACACACACATATACACACACACACACACACACACACACACATACCACACACACAAAGTGAATAAGGGAATGCAAGAATAACAAAAGACATCAGGTTACAGTGAGAGAAGAGTCATTAGACAGAGGAGAGACCCTTACGGGGTCCCACTGGGATCGGTTCTGAGACTAACCTTTTTCCAAATTGTACCACTGTGGAAAGACTCCTTCCAATCTATGATTGTTGATACGGAAAAAAATATGCAGATCAACTAAGAGAATGATTGTAAGCAACTTCAGGACGACACTGACACATTGCAAGAATGTTCTAATTAGTTTATTCTTCAGTTTAACTCCAGCAAAATGCAAACTAATGAAAATGAGTCCCGGAAAAATGACGCCAGACACAATGCTCCAAACAGGAGAGAAACCCTATGGAAGCGATGAGTCACAATAACGTGGCTAAAGTATGTTGACCAGACCACACACTAGAAGGTGAAGGGACGACGACGTTTCGGTCCGTCCTGGACCATTCTCAAGTCGCACAATCGACTTGAGAATGGTCCAGGACGGACCGAAACGTCGTCGTCCCTTCACCTTCTAGTGTGTGGTCTGGTCAACAACCTATGGAATATCTGAAAGAGAAATGAACCAAGAGATGTACATCCACCAAACATCTATCATGAAGAACAAAATAACCAAGAACTTTCAGCTTTATGTTCAACATAAACACATCCGTCAAGAACATTAACAAGGAGCCATCCAAGACACTATTCAACATATCTGAGAGAAATTCAAGAATATGCAGTGCCATAGTGGATTTTATATCAAGCTGAACCAAATTAAGCTGAAGAAACATCAGGGATATTGTCTAAATTAATCCATCGGCTAAGATGGATGATTTACTAAGGCAAAAGCAGTGATTAACAATCTTTCTCACCCGACACAAGATAAAATTATGGTTGACTTTCTCATACTAATTTAAATATATTTCACATCAAGAATGCATCATGTCGGAAACCTTTATTTAATTCCAATAATACGAATAATTACGGCCGATAAAACTCAGGATATAAAACAAAAATTTTACTTTCAAAAAATATTCTGCATCAGCACTATTTTACTGGTTTTATAATATTTCTAACATAATAATTATTATAATAGCAAGATAAAATAGCCGGTGCTAACACTACGAGTTTCTGCTTCACTTTCTTTGTATTAATGACTACCTTGAGCCTGAGGGAACTGCACCAATTTACTAATTGTAGTCTAGTTAATTGCTTAGTTTGTAATTGTACCACAGAACTCATATCCTCCTCAACAAAAAATGACGTAAGAAAAACTATGATTAACAATTTTAATTTTTCCCAAAGATAACAAAAAAAAAAAAACTCGTTAACTCTTCCTATAAATTATGATAAACATCTTCAAAAAATCTTTCTGGCAATTTAAGTTAACTGAGATCTCTCTAAATCTTGCCTCCAAATCGTCCACTTCATGATGATAGCAACAGGTTGCTAGATCAGTACTAGGAAGTTTTCCTTCGACTTCCATCGTTGAGTGGAAACAAGTTATGTTCTTAAGTATATTATGTTATAATTGTATATTAAACGGTATATTAAACACAGCTGAAAGCAGTGATTATTCTTTTTTCTTAGATGGATTTTATTTTGTTTTCAAGAACGATAGTATTTTAGAGATTTTACTTTGATTAAAGAGGTTTTACTTTGATAGGATATGGCATTCTAGAGCATAACTTAATATGTAAAGTAAGTTGGTGTGTTAGGTAATTTAAGGGAGGAAATTCATTAGATGCGTTGGATAACTTGAGGAGTCACGTACCTTGTCGGTAGAAATAATTTGATGATTAGGCTAGCATGCTGCATAGAGTAACTTGCTTAGTCAGATAATTTTGTTGGTAATTAAATTTGTTGGGTAAAATTATTTGTCACGGTACTACGATGGGTTAGGTAATGAAATGCTTATCTTGGTGGATAGAGTACCTTGGTGGTGAAGTTGTTATCATGGTTAAGTTAACGTGATTCGTAAATTAACTTAGTGGGTAAGGTTATTATTAACTTGGTGCATAATGAACTTGGCGGGCAGTTGAATATTTAACAGAACATGGTATACACTGCACATGCTCCAGTTGTCTGCATATCTTTCTCAATAAAAGGCGAATTTCAACATTGCCAATGTCAGCTCTGAAAAAATATACTTGTAGGTGGTACACGCATATTTAATTAAAATTTCTTTATATATTGGTTACTATTATTTTCCGAACGCAGGAGAGATGTTATATTAAATAGAATTAAATACCTTCCTCCCTGCTAACATGAGAGAGTCAAACAACTTCTGTTAATTAACACAGTCACTATACAACCCGTCGTCTCAAATAATAGGTCGCGTTTAGTGCGTTTTAGTAACCAACGTTATAGAAGCAACCTACTATGGAAACTAACGTCTAACAACTATCTGTGTTCTATGTATCGGACTTGATAAGTTAGATAGGTTAAGTAGGATGCTTGGGCTCGTACGTTTCTCGTTAGCTTATGTTAGGTTAGGTTAAGTTAGGTTTGGTTAGGAAGTGTTTTTTTTCGGAATGGCAAATCAAAACAGCGGGTTGGTCACTAAACCACTCTGGCCGCCACTTAAGAGTGGTGTTCCCTCGCCGTGATGAAGACTGAGGATCATTTATTTAATGATTTTCCCGAGCTACTCAACAACCGATCCTCGAACGAAAAATATTGGCCAGTTACTCAGGCGAGTTTATTGACTCTCCTCTGAAAAGACTTGGGAACTGAAAGCATCGTTCGTAAACGCAGGGATAAAAATGTATCGGTCTGGAAAATGTGGTGAGTTGAACACATTTTTCTGAAGTGAAGGTTTTCCAAACTGGGAGAGAGGGTGGACGTGATTTTCTGATACACATCTTATCTGTCCGTTATGGAGACTAGAATGAGAAAAAATATATAAAAGGTGATAGTTGCGTGACAAAATATTTTGACCATGAAAGAGAGTTCATATAATACTCTTTGGCGACCTTTTTTTTTTAAACGCATCATCCTATCGTTAGAAATAAATATGATTATAAATCTTTATTAAAGTAAATCAGTGTGAAGGTGAAGGAAAGTACATTTTAATTATATACTCTAATATTTATCACCATTGTAATAAGACAATGAACAACAGTGCATAATTATGTCGACACACTGAAGATCTGTGGATCAATCTGATAAGATTGTTCGTAATTGTGAGAACACAGTGAACAAGGGTAAAGCAGAGCAGAGCATCAGTATGTGAGAGTGACAAGAAATGTTAATCTATGGAACGATTGGATACTGTAGGCTTCGTCCCTTAATTTCATAAAACTAATCAATATTAGTATGTTAATACTATTGAATTAATATATTTAGAGATAGATGCAGGAGGAAACACGAGATAAAGTGGCATAAAGAGAGGAAGAGAGAGAGAGAGAGAGAGAGAGAGAGAGAGAGAGAGAGAGAGAGAGAGAGAGAGAGAGAGAGAGAGAGAGAGAGAGAGAGAGAGAGAGAGAGAGAGAGAGAGAGAGAGAGAAACAAAGTAAGAGAAAGATATCATTTTCAACTTGACAACTTAACACGTTAAGTTTGATAGCAACTATGCCAGTCATAACAAATAGACTACTAGGAACAGCAACTGGATTACTAACCTGTCTTGAAAAGAAACTGCATATTGATAAACATTTCTCACTCTCAGTAAGTCTTCGTCAGATTAGCTAGTGGGAGACAATGCTCTGTTCCTCGTACCAAATAAGGTCGCGCGCTTATAGGCGTGATACTGTTTATGTTCTCTACTGGAGATAGACTTGGTGTGATAACCCTCCAAAATTGTTTATTTCAGCTCATTCCGTTGTACTGTTCTCTTGTTTGTCAGTTCTCTATTTTCATCTCGCCGATAACATGATGTTCTTAAGTTCTCGTATCCTGCTCCCTACTCCAATTTCGCCAATGAGATGTTTTTGGGTTTTTGAGTCGCACATGTCCGAAGGGGTCGTAACTTTGGTCATTAAACGCCCATCTTGTGTGCCTGAACGACCCGTGTGCTCGGGAATCTGGGTACGTATGCTGCGCTTGGCCTCACTAAATTCAAGTATCATTCGTTTTCTCGCCCTAGATTTTGTACCAGCTTGTTTTTGTAAAATATTTTATCCAAACTTTATCTTTTCCTTTACAAATAAATTGATATAATAGATAAGTATACTTAAAACTACCTCAATCGCAACGAAAGACAAAATGAAGCAGGGTTTTTCAATACGATATCCGGCTTCATAACAACTTTTACAATAAATATTCATGACTAAAATGATAAACGGTATCTGTTTACACGCCTCAACAACAGTGTCATCGAGGCACAGTGGAGCGGTATATCGGTAAACATGCAAGGGTATTAAGCACCTCGCGATAAAGAACTCATTTTACAAACGAGAGGTAAAAACCCATGGCAGATAAAGTCCTTCCAGTGGACATTGGAGGCGGTGCTTGTGTTTTAATAGAGCCTTAAGGAGGGGCTCCCCATTTCTAAATTCCCGTGGCCTGGTTCCTCGCTCACTGGACGGGAAAATCCGACTATTTAGATTCATGAGCCGCCCCGAGCCTCTGCGAGACCCAACGAAGCGCTTCGGAAAGGCGCATTCAGCAGGATATAGTCGAGGATAAGAAGATACGAACAATGTACAGACCTGGTACGCAATGAACCCCTTTTTTCCCCCTTCTTCCTTCCCTCTTCCAGTCCCCCTTCTCGCTTCTGCCCCCCCCCCCTTCCCCATTCCAGCCCCTTCCCTCTTCCAGCCCCCTGCCCCCTTCTCTTTTCCAGTCCTCCTTTCCTCTTCCATTCTCCTTCCCACTTTCAGCCTACGTTCCTCTTCAAGGATCCTACTTTCGAGTCTCGGTAACCTTCGTATCATCATATATATATATATATATATATATATATATATATATATATATATATATATATATATATATATATATATATATATATATATATATATATATACACATCTCACCAGCTATTAGTTGTTTTCACATTAACACTTTGTTCATTTTCATTTACGTAGGCTGTATTACTAATATCCTCGCCTAAATATTAGCTGTAAATAACACCGCTGGCATTACGAAGATTAAAGCACAATGCAAAATTCTGCATTTCACAATATATGATTCCTATTTGGAGTCGGGTACGCACAGCCGAACAATTGCTGAGCACTTAAAGGCCTACATAGATTTTCCTGTAAATACCAACCATTGCGAGAAATTCTATAGCAATTTAGATTGGATTTCACTTTTCTAATTTCGGAAAATCCACTACAACAGCCGCGGAATTCTTTGGTACACGACGCTCTTGAAGATGTGGGGGAGAAGAACGGGTTATTTTAGGCAATTGCTGGATAACTTTGGTATCTTAAATATGTATGTAATAATTCTCTTTCTCTCTCTCTCGCTCTCTTCTCTTATTTACATTATCACATAAATCACGGCATGAATCTGATCTGCAGATTAAGTATAAATTTAGGGCCTTACACAGGTGTTTCTGTAAATTTGGCCAAACTGGCTAGAAGTTGAAAATGTTTCATTTATATTCTAAAAAAATCTTGTGTGTCTTGCATATATTGTTTTAAGATATGTCAATTTTGTTGTTTTTCTTTTATTCATACTTGTAATTTTACTAATTTTAATTTTTTTTATTTGTTTAATGATGAAATTTTATTTTTTAGAATCCTGAAGATGATGTAAGTAGTACATCGAAACGTTTGTCATTAATAAACAATAGCATTCACAAGATTCTCTTCTGCTTTTTTTCTAATATACAAGACCTTTAAGGCAACCAAGACCTTCAGCTCACATAAGACACAAAAACAAGAATTATGAAGATACAGAGATTATTCAGGTAAAAAAATAATCACGAGGAAAAAGGAAACGATCAGCTACAGCAAAGAAAATTACCCACCAAATAAATTAACATAAACAGAGCTTTTTTAATTCCGAGTCTCAATGTGGCGTAATTGAAGAGGGAGGAGCGAATTCAACACAAGATCTAGAGAAACATATATAGCAGTGGAATCACTGTCGAGTAATTTTAGATACACATAGAATTAAGCAATGCAGCTTTCATCACTACACATCACAAATAACACAGCCAGACAGAGACTCGGTACATAACTTTACAGGAAATGATCGTTAAATGAGCACCAATGGCAGCAATATTCATTTAGAAAATTCAAAGGAGATTACATCGTATTTAGTGAGGTCACAGGGCAACACGACCCATTGTAATCAAAATGTAGTATTATGCGTTGAAATTAATGGGATGTATTGTTCATTGATATCAAAGGGTAGAACTGAACATTGATATCAAAGGGTAGAAATGGACAGTGATATCAAAGGGTCGTGTTACGCCTGGAATGAGATGAGATGAATTAAAGACACGCACTTATGCTGATTATATTTTGGGATACCGCACGAACTTAAAAACATATTTTTCTTGAGTAAATCAAGAATACTGTAGTGGCAAGGACACTCTCTCTAACGTGACAGAAACATTCTCGTTGTAATGACAGGGACACTCTCTATGTAGTGACAGAAACATTCTTTTTGTATTGGCAGGGGCAGTTACTATACAGCTGCAGGAACACTCTTTCGTGACTGAAACGCTGAAGTGACAGGAACAGTCACTATCTTCAGTGCCTTGTGGAACACTGCAGATGGGTGGATTCCGAAGGAAGTATTGACCTCCTGCGTTAAATGTAGATCCCGTGCAGATTTGGTAGTCAGTCAGGAGGAGGGTTGGTTCACTGCCTGACTGCGGGAGGATCAGTCAGCCATTCATGGCATAAGTGGACGTTGCGAAGTATATTTAAGGCAAATATGTGTAGAAAATGGGGCAGGGCTGGTAGAGCATCATGTGCTTCCACTTCACACAATAGCATCTTGAGTTCGGAAGGCACCTCTCGGATATCTACAGAGATAACAATTATTACCACGAGGAGAGCAGGAATTGGTAACATGTAAATATTTGGATTGTGTATCAGCTTGGTAACTTCCATCCTCCATATATGGTCAGTATGGCTGGCGAGTCTCTGAAAATGATAGTGACGAGAAATTACTGTTGTTTAATTGTTTCAAAGTTTTAATTAAAAGACGATTGAACTCGGACTTGTATAATACAAGTCCGTCACCACATGAGTCAGGTCAGAGTGCTCACAATTAGGATTCAGATAGTAGCTATTTTCTACTTTCCTGTATCACTTCGTCGTAATTTTGGCAATCCACCCCTCTTCATCCTTATCAAATCAACTGCAATCAACAATAATGTGTAAGTGCACGAGTTTAAATGGCTAAACCACAAGGTGGTGTAGGTAGTTAGCACCTAGTTTTCCGAACCCCTTAGACAGTGTCCAAATTCTCTCACTGCCCAGAGACACGGGATGCCAAAGCCCTGGACAGCATGAACGAACGCGAGTAAACAAAGCCAGGTGGCCCTCCAGCTGTTGTTTGTGATTCATGATGAATTACACAGAAGATACCGAGTGATTCTCCCGGCTGCAGAGGCAACTGATGTCCGGAGTGTTGGACTGGCCTGGGGTTATAACGCACACCACCCGCTGAGTAGTGCTTTGGTGTTCTATCTGTCCTGTCTGCCTTTTCGCTTGCCTGTCTCTCTTTACCTGTTTGTCTGTCTTCCTGCCTGCCTGTCCGACTGCGTGCCCCTCTTGTGCCACGACTTAATGAGGAAAAATATTAACTTTTGACAGCGCTGAAAGCGAGCTTGACATTAAGCAGTGCTTTGTTTTCAAACGACTCGCGAACCATGCCTTGCAAAGCAACTGGGGTCGGCTTCAAACTATAATGTGCGCATATTTTATATATATATATATATATATATATATATATATATATATATATATATATATATATATATATATATATATATATATATATATATATATATATATATATATATGTAAACTATAGTACGGTGGGAATATCATTTCATGAATCAAGAGTATGTGTCAAAATGCTTGAGTACTGTTTTCACCAGCACCAAAATGATTTTCAGAAATCTTGACCCTTTGCTTTTATTTATTACTTGATATGCTGCCTTTAGAAGTTTCTTTATTCTCTTTTCTCTTTGTTTGATCTTAATGTCTCCTCTCCTCTATGTGGCTTAATTTTGTCTCAGTGTATCTCTTTTAGTTTTAGTTACCAATAAATGCAACGATTCTCCCAGTTTTCCGGGTGTTTCTGCCAACATTTTGAAATACTAGCAAGGACCTGGAAGATACCATGTTACATCCTTAAGGACCTTAAGGAGCCGGTCGGCCGAGCGGACAGCACACTGGACTTGTGATCCTGTGGTCCCGGGTTCGATCCCGGGCGCCGGCGAGAAACAATGGGCAGAGTTTCTTCACCCTATGCCCCTGTTACCTAGCAGTAAAATAGGTACCTGGGTGTTAGTCAGCTGTCACGGGCTGCTTCCTGGGGGTGGAGGCCTGGTCGAGGACCGGGCCGCGGGGACACTAAAGCCCCGAAATCATCTCAAGATAACCTCAAGAAGATAACCTAGATTCTGCTCTAGAACACAATAAATAACCTAAAATGTTCCCTGGAATACCCTTAAGGACGTCTAGCTGCCATGAAACAGCTTTAAACACCTGCTTTGGAACCCTCTTAGGATCTGAAATGTGTTCTGGAACACCTTGAAGGATGTGAAAGCTGCCCTGTAACAATCTTAAGGGCCTGGAAGCTGCCCCTGGAAAACCTTGAAGGACCTAAAAGCTGCCGAGAAACACATCTTTTATTTGGTTTGCCACTCATAGCATACTCGTCATTCACCTTTCCTTACCGCCTCTCCATGGTGCTTGCTCGGGTCGCTGTCTCATTTACTTGCCTTACGACTCGCTTACCGCAACGCTGTTGGGTAATTCATCATTTCCGACAAGCAATTTACACCCTTGTTTTTCTTTTCTTTATTGGACACTATGTTCTGCTTGTTTATCGTTTCAACCCCCCATCATTTCCACTCCCTCTGTCTATCTGTCTCACTCTATCTCCCACCCAATCACTTTCATCTCACTTAATGTTGTTGATGTCATCTCTAAATCGTACATACATACCTCATAAAATGAGGTTAATATGCTGTGAACTGATCAATCAATTTATTAGAAATTATATCAAAATATGAACGTAAGATAGGATGTGAACGCCAAATTGAGACTTAATAAGCGAAATGCGCGAAAATTTCATGCGAAATTGCAAAGTAATACTCAGAAATAAAATATAATCCTCCTCCACTGGAATTCCTGAGAAAAAATGGACATTATAATTTCAAGAAACACAACGAGAAATTGATCTAACTGAAGAAAATCCAGCACAGGAGATACTCTTTAATCTTTGTGATGAATTATTCCATGGTTTTTCCCCCCCAAGATGTACAAGGACATTGCGATGCATTATAAACCAGCACATTTGTGGTAAAATTCCATTGCCAACCATCCTTTGGCAAGAGGCGGCTAGAATATGTCAAGGCCTTTGATGCTGATACTCTCTCTCTCTCTCTCTCTCTCTCTCTCTCTCTCTCTCTCTCTCTCTCTCTCTCTCTCTCTCTCTCTCTCTCTCTCTCTCTCTCTCTCTCTCTCTCAATATTGCCATTATGATTCAAAATTAGGTTAAAGTTCAGTATATCTTAAAACACGTATTCCCAATGCGGCTGTTCCAGCCTGGCCGCCCATTAGCGAGGTTCCGACGTGCAGGGAATATTCTTGTGAGGCTCCAGGAATCCCAGGTGTTCGGGGGGGTCATCAGTTCACATCCCTGGCGCCCAAGTGTGAGTTTCAGCCACGGCATTGGCACACAAGGGAGTCCAGTACAAAGGTGCAAATGATTGCAAGCGTCCGAGACAACCAAATGCTGCGTCTGTGGTGTGTGGTGGTAGACGATGGGTGGTTTGTTGTGATGTGTGTGTGTGTGTGTGTGTGTGTGTGTGTGTGTGTGTGTGTGTGTGTGTGTGTGTGTGTGTGTGTGTGTGTGTGTGTGTGTGTGTGGTTGGCAGATGTTTATACCAATATTCACAAAAGATATGTATACATATATAGAACAAAGAAAGAATATGCAAGCGTGTTTACCTATGAATAAATAGGGCGTTCATATATACACGGACGATTGGTTGTATATATATACACAAAAATATATGAACAACACTTGCGGACGCACTCAGATATGCATATATATTTATGTTTTCCACGTAAGCACTAATGAAGTCTCAATTGAAGATAAAACCCCTTTTAAACTTCTGCTTTAATATAAGTTTTTGATGATTAAATTCTCATGCACAGGAACTGGGCAGTGCAATTTTCATTTTCGTAAAGTTTCACCATTACTGAAACATATTTGCATTTTCCAGTAGTCACAGCATCGACGATAAAACTTTTAGTGTTTTTGCTAGTGCTGAATTCACTTTAATCTCACAGAAAATTCAACTCTGCTTTTATGTACATCAATGTCTATAAATCTCTCTACATATCTCACAATAGATTTATCTATCTTACTATCTATCTATCTGACTCTGTCTGTCTGTCTCTGTCTCTGTCTCTGTCTCTGTCTCTCTCTCTGTCTCTCTCTCTCTCTCTCTCTCTCTCTCTCTCTCTCTCTCTCTCTCTCTCTCTCTCTCTCTCTCTCTCTCTCTCTCTCTCTCTCTCTCTCTCTCTCTGTCTATTTAGTTACATATTAAGCTTAAAGCTTAGTGTTTTACACAATACATTTGCATATTTATATTTATCTGCAGAAATATATATAATATTACATTATGTATCCAGCAACGTACATACTTCTCAATTCATTTCAACTTCTGGTTCTCTTCGTCTTTCATTCTCTCTCTTTCTCTTTCTTTCTGGATGAGCATACAGGGTTTTACTGAAATAACATTTTACGTATAAATGGATTTCACAAGCAAAGAGCTATTATCCTGCATCAGCTTATTTTATAAACTGATGCTAGAAATATATATGTGTGTTTTAGCGAGTCAGTGTGTGTGTGTGTGTGTGTGTGTGTGTGTGTGTGTGTGTGTGTGTGTGTGTGTGTGTGTGTGTGTGTGTGTGTGTGTGTGTGTCTGTGTGTGTGTGTGTGTGCGTGTGTGTGTGTGTGTGTGTGTGTGTGTGTGTGTGTGTGTGTGTGTGTGTGTGTGTGTGTGTGTGTGTGTGTGTGTGTGTGTGTGTGTGTGTGTATAGTCAATTTTAGCTAACATCTTATTATGACAAACTTTCCTCATGTGAGTAAGACGAACGGTGAATTAATGCAGTAAGAATGTTTGCTAATGGTACGTTGTAAGTGAGATTGCTGGTGTATCAACATTTGTTGTGTTAATAGATCAACTCAGTCCACAGAGCATTGAATTCGTTGACCAATAATAAATTCGTTCATAACAATAATGTCATGAACGTCTCTCCAAAAATCACAGTACTTATAAAGACTGTGACGCATATAAACAAAATGTGAAATACAACGCCACAAAAAAGACATACTTATGTTAGAATTTAACCCAAAACTAATGCAGCTTAAAAGACTGTAATATAAAGAGAAAGACATATGGAGATTGACATTATTACTAAATTAAACAAAATAATTGTTAAAGGGTTGAAATGTCCAAGATATAAGTTTCATAGAAGCATTAGCAGCAGACATAAAATCCCTTTTTTCATTCGGTAGGATGAGTTTAGTGATAGTCGAGCATGCCATTACGACCAGATATGAAACAAGTATGATGGTGAGAAACCATAGCATTCAGTGGCCATCGACTGAATAAGCAGGACTCCAAGAACTAACACTCAGCTTAGGAATTGCAATTTGGTGATTTACATCTCAGTTAACTCACCCACACACAACATACATGTGTATGAGGGTGTTGCCAGAAAATATTTCAATTAACTCTAGCTGAATCTGAGGTCACAGGCTGACCTCACCAGGAAGATCCCATGGTGAATCATGGGTGTACTTTCTCTGGGCGTTACAACTGGCTAAAAAATTGTGGCTGTTTAGAAAAATTAAAACCTACAATACTGAAGCTTCATCAACCTAATGAATATAGACTTCAGTAGGTAGATGGGTAGTCTAGGTTCTGATTTTTTATTAGGCTAAATTACGACATTGAATCGAGAGGACGGACACAATGCACACTGTTGAAGCCACGCTCTCTTTGCCTCCTCGCAAAAAATACAGCTGTTATTCTAATCAGAAACGTCCGAACCCAAGCAACCTATCTAACCAATCGAGGCCAGTGCACAGAGCATGTCAATATTAGAGTGCTATAATTTGTTCTAATACTTGTATGTTAACGGGTTGGTGTGTTCTGTAAAGAGTGCGACACATGAGGTGAGAAGATGGGTTGATTGAGTGTGCTGGGCTTGAGACCTATAATCATCTGAAGGGTTATTAAGTCTGCTACAGCGGCATACTGACAAGCCAGCAAGTAAAATTTTGACTGAAACACAGTACAGAAAAAAGGTAAACACACAGTGTTTATACACAAAGCGAGGTACACTTCCCGGCGTGCGAAAAGTCAAGAACATTTGTACATGTCTAATTAGAAATTTGTATATAGTCACCATCATAAATTAATTTGTTTTAAATGCCTTAGGAGTTTCATCAAGGTCCCCACATTGGTTCCCCTAATGACCTTCCCCAAAATGCACCAGCACAACAGCACAAAATTCAACAGCCTAAACTATTTATTGCCAGGTGAACAGACTCATTAGTACACACAGAAATCACAATAGCGTGATGCATCAAATGAACATTTGATTAAGGTTAAGATTAAGATTAATTCCCGATTATGGCGCGTCTGGGATCATCCTGGGCGTAAGTTCGATCCCTCATCACAGCCTTTGTGGATTTGTTCAGGCTCATTAGGTTAAAGGAAACGTGCCCAACCATTTCTGTCCCGTCCGAGATCCCCGATTGTGATTTGAGGAAGAAGGCACCAGTACCACGAGTCCCTATTAAATAATTGCTGTGTTGTTTGGTAATTTGGTAAAATATAACTTGTAATATAATTTTTAGTCATTTATATTTTGTATTGAAAAGTTTGTTGTGCTAGCGAGGAGTTTAGCTAATCAACAGATAAGGCCAAATCTTTCATGCAGATAAATCGGTGAATTTATTTGGTATAAATTTATGTAATGCTAACTCACTTGCAGCTGGTGGTGCTTTTAGGACACTGTTGCAGCATTCAAGCAGCATTCAATATTTCCAATAATTTTTTATATATATTTTATTCAACATCGTATCCGAATTGAACTGGCAACAATAATGTATTACATTCGTGTCTACAGAATCTGGAATTGATGTCAGTGATTTTATCTGTAGAATAGTGCTCTTCCGTTTAGTTTATTTAGTTTCCAATTTTAGTTTAGTTAAGTGGACTTTTACTTAAAGTGGACATTTACTCTAGTAAATGTTTATTCCTTTAAGAAGCTGAATATAAATTTTCAGTTTACTTTTATAAATAATTTTATGAACTCACGTCATAGCTCAAGTTGTACCGGTTGTTAGTTCATTGTTTCAGCCAATCAAGACATTTCACGTTTTTTCCATTATAAACTTGACCATGCTTGCAAACAACAATATAAATCCTTTAATTTAAATTAATTCTTCGTTATGATAAGCAAATTGTATTAAATAATGATACCCCTCAGAGGCTAGAATTGTCATTGGAACCATTGGCTCACCTATAGTAGTTGACCATTTTGACAATAAAATGGTCTTTCGGTTATTCATTTTTTATGGTTTGTATATGCCAATATCGTTGTTCAATTATTAATTTCGCTGTTCTTGGCTTTGGGGCGACACATTCGAAGGTCGACCAGCTGGCTGTGAAGGTGACGTAAGTGTTCGTCTTATGTTCGTTTCTTTGTAAATAGCCGGGAATTGCGTCGTTGAGGAGTAAGTTTAGTGAATGATATAGTGACGTTTCAAACTATTATATGAAGGTGGCCAAAATATTTTGAACTCAATTTTTTTTTGTAAGAAAACGAAGAGGAAGTTCAATGAACTTCCAACTAAAGGTTATAGTTAACCTATTAATAATGGATTAATAATCACAGTGCTATAACAGACTACATATTCCCTCTTTATTTCAAGCATAAATAAATACACATTAATCCCATTTTCTAATGAAAAATACAAAATATACATTTTCCTGTCTTTTTTAAAAGAATCCCAAACAACTTGATGGCAAGGAAAAGTTTTACATACTTGAAAATACAAAAAAAAGAGGATATACTCACAAGCTATTTTTTGACCTGTCAGCCTTTTGAGAACGAAAGTTCAAAAGGCCTTCCAGCTTCGGATACGGAAGTCTTGAACAACTAATTCATCATCTAATAAAGGTGAGCAAAATATCAAACATTTTATTGGCACTGTATTTTTTTGCTTAGTTATTTATTATCCACCTTATTCGTTGGCAATTAGGGCCGGCTATATGTGAATATTTGAGGAAGAACGTATAGTTCGAAACAAATCAGTTCAGATCTCTACTAATTCGTAATATTTCGTGGTATTCTTAGGTAATAAGCCACTGTAAATTACAATATCAGTCCAATAATCATTAAGGCAAGAGTTCCTAAAATAATTCTGACAAAGTTCAGAAGAGAAAAGAAGTAGCTTGTAAAACTATTGACTTAACTCGGAAAAAAGTTCGGTTCTGAATTAATGAATCGGACGGCCGTTCTCGCACTCAATCGTCTCTTTGACATAACTTAAAACGTTGAAACAGGTATACATAAGAACATGAATAAAAGTAACAAGAAATGCAGAAGGCATATTTGTCTATGCGAAGCCGTTCTTGCTTTTCGCAACCAATCTCATTCATATAAAATCCTAACCTTACTTTAAAGCAACCCAATCATGCCCAGCAACCCAGGAAATTTGTTGCGTAAACTCTGTTACCAATCCAATAGTTACCCAGATCTCTTCTTAATCTAAACTTATCTAATTTGTATTCGTTGTTTCGTTTGCATTCATTGTTCTCATTTGTGTTGATATTTTAAACACCTTATGAATATCGCCTTCGTTATACCATTTCATTTATTTAAAAGGAACGTTACGAGAGCCGCTTTAGACACAGGAGTGTGATGGTAATTCATCACATTATTTGTTGGGAAAGTGTTGAAAGCCTTTGAACACTTTACGTTTATAGTTGTTCCTTAGTGTACTTACTGCTCACATACTTACAATGGGGTGATCGCGCCTACGACTTGCACAATCGACTTGAGAATGGTCCAGGACGGACCGAAACGTCGTCGTCCCTTCACTTTCTCGTGTGTGGTTTAGTCAACGATCGTACCTATTCTTCTGAAATGGATTCTCAGATGATCTTTCATTTTCCTTCTTCCGTATGATATGGCTTCATTACATTATCTATTCAGTTCCAATCCGAGTAAATAATAATAATAATAATAATAATAATAATAATAATAATAATATTAAAACTGAAATTCAAGATAGGATTGCACCTCTAGTAAGAAGCAAACTTAATGTACTTCGCCCAATACCGTGCATACAGACTCTCCAGCACAGAAGAGATGTGGATAAACTGTGTGCATTCTAGAGAGTTCAAAAGTTGCAAACCCCCATAAAGTTTCGTTGCAGGTTCTTCCTTCCGTTAAGAAACTACTACCAGGCAATATGTGCAATATTTTTTTTTTTTTTGAGATATATACAAGAGTTGTTACATTCTTGTACAGCCACTGGTACGCGTAGCGTTTCGGGCAGGTCCCTGGAATACGATCCCCTGCCGCGAAGAATCGTTTTTTCATCCAAGTACACATTTTACTGTTGCGTTAAAGAGAGGCTACAGTTAAGGAATTGCGCCCAGTAAATCCTCCCCGGCCAGGATACGAACCCATGACATAGCGCTCGCGGAACGCCAGGCGAGTGTCTTACCACTACACCACGGAGACTGTTGTGACAACCAGATAGATACTCCCTTGACACAAAACACTCTCTGAACAAAATACGCAAAATATGTAATGTATATTGACAACAGTCCAAGCTCTCACCTCAACAATACTAAAATCTTGTAAATACGTGTGTGATTATAAATACACAATAATATTAAATACAAAAGTACAGAATTCCCGCATTGCTAAGGATTGCAATACGGAAAAAGAGCAGTATTAGCTAGCAAACATTTAATTAACTCTGATGACATGTATAAAAAAAGTTAATAATAATAATTAGCACGAATAATAATAATAATATTAATATTTACATAATATTAAAGCTATCTTGATGCACAGTATACATAAAATTCCCACATAAGTTTTTTCTGATATAGATCCTCCTGTTGAACAACTTACCAATTTTCCATTGCTGGGAAATGCATTGGATGCTATCATTTTTCTATATTATTTCAGATTACAATAAAATTATTTTGAAATCCACGAACAAGAACATTGAATTCATTTAGCTGCAGCTTATGAGGATTTTTTATCACGATAAAATTCGTGTGGATATAAATAAAGATTGGTAGTGCTTTAACGCAAGAAGATTCACCAGACATATCATTGAGTAGAAGAGTGTAAGGATGAAAATTAATTTAATTTTAATTTTGTTTTGTTTCCTGTTTGTTTAACACTTTAAGCCGTTGTTTATTTAAGCATGGCCGTTGACTCGTCGGTAATGTGTACATTGCGTGATTTTAATCAAATTATTCCCACGCGTGACTATGGTGTCGACGCCAGACAGTATGCCATCAGACAATCATTAAATTTTAAAGTCAACACTAGACCCCCAGCTCGTGTGCTCTTGGTCTTCCCTCTGGCGGCCAAGTCGGTAAGTACACAAGATGAAACTTTCTCAATACAATTCCTTGACACCACTCGTCCCGGTGAACGGGTTTTCCCAATGAAAAGTTTTTTATTTTGTTTCATGGTAATAGTTTCTGTCACGGTAACTTTACACAGAAGGAGGCTGAGAACTCCACAAAGAACCTCACTTACTATCACTGTTAATTATGGTTTGTTCACATGTTATGATGCTTTCAGAGAGAGAGAGAGAGAGAGAGAGAGAGAGAGAGAGAGAGAGAGAGAGAGAGAGAGAGAGATAGGAGGAGAAAAAGATGAGCATAGCAACACACACAGACAAACGGACACACGCACAGAATTGCACACATACTGTATATTCGAGCTTGGGCGACTACAAGGCATATATTCGACTAATGAGGCCTTGTATGTAGTTTTGCAATATTCTTTTCAGCAAATGCACCAGATGGAATATATGATGAACAAGCTCGTCCCGACCAGCTCTAACGAACTGAATGTTGATTCTTATTCTCGGGTAAATACAAGGGTAATTAGTGATGCAATTAAGAAACCAGGTAGGTGAAGGTATGCGTGCTAGATATTAGATATTTTTAAGAAAGGTAGCGGTAAGGAATAATTGGTAATTTAAATGTTCTTGAGGTGAGATAAGAAGTGAAATAGAAAACAAACTGAGGAAATTATATAAAATGAAAGAGAGTGGAGGAAATGCAGAAAGACAAGTACACAATCAGGCACACAGCCAAGTAAGCGGAGAGAGAGAGAGAAAGAGAGAGAGAGAGAGAGAGAGAGAGAGAGAGAGAGAGAGCGAGAGAGAGAGAGAGAGAGAGAGAGAGAGCGAGAGAGAGAGAGAGAGAGAGAAGATTGCGTGATGGTGAGAGTGAGAGATAGAGGCGCCAGTAACGCAACATTACCTTCACAAACACCCGGATCAAGTTAAACAACCTGACCACGTCTACTCGGGTCATAATGGACAAATAAAGAATGGTTGAGGCTGCCTATGTGGTCATTAGAGGACACGACTACAGGTCGTATTGTTAAATAATTCTCTAGTCAATGACCCACTTTACATAGCACAAATGTTATTGGTTCAGAATATGCGCAAGTCCATGTACAGTATCCACACTCTGCTCTCTCAGAGACAAGAAAAAAAATTAATAATTTTTTTTAGTATCAACAAATTTCATCGCTGGAGAGACACCTAAAAATAGAAGAAGTAAAACACAGGTTGAACAAATATATTCATGAAAAATAGTTCCCTACAAAAATATATCTAGGAAAAAGCCACATTGTTCTGGAAATACATTTACATACATAGAATGGATATTTTAACGTTGAAGTAAACGCGTGCGAGCCTAAAGAACCTGAACACAGAACTGAGCACCTAAACACAGTGCACAGCACCTAAACACAGTTCTAAGCACCTGAACATAGTACTAAGCACCTGAACACGGTACTAAGCACCTAAAACACAGTACTATGCACCTAAAGAATGTACTAAACGCATAAACACAGTACTAAGCACCTAAACACAGTATCACTGTCTACGTACAGTGCTCAGCACCTAAATACAGTACTAAGCACCTAAACAAAGTATTAAGTACCTAAACGCAGTACTAAGCACCTTAACAAAAGATTAAACACAGGTCAAAGCACTTAAATATAGGAATAAAGATCTCTGCTCATAAAGAAATAAAATATTGAAATTTGACCCTAAACACTGAAATAAGTAAATAAAATGCAAGCATTGCCAAATGTATAACGATAACATTTAACTAATAAAACTTCTGATTAAATATGCAGTGGAGACCAAATACATTTTATACTCAATGTGGGAGTTAACAGATATATTCCTATTTAAATTGTATTTTGGAATCAGCTATTAGCGAAGGGTCATAGCTCTCGTGTTGATAATATCTTGCCTCTAATGAACGAACTTTACTGGAAGGTTTGTGGCGTCAAAACTCATCAGAAGGACTTCTGTTGATCTGATGATCTTTTAAGTGTGTTCTGGCTCTTTGATCTTTAATGAATATTAATCCGGTAAATCTTAATTACCGTTGACCTTCAACGTGTTGTCAACTATTGGTCTATGTTACCGGAATGATCGTTAATTTCTGTGTGCTTAGTGGTTTTTAGCCATGTGATTTCTGCCAAGATGGTGAAGATTATAATCCTCATGATTATAAAAAAAAAATCTGTAGACAATAAGATTATTTTCCTATTTAAATTCGAACGTCGTTTATCCACTTGAAAACTGAATGCGACCTTCGATTAGATATTCCATTCGTACACTCTGCTTGCAACTTGCGTCTCTGCATTCCATTATTAAACTTTGCTTACGACCAATGATCTGAATTACATTTCCACACTGTCAACGATCTGTGCTTCTGTATGTCATTCGTTCACTCTGAATACCGCCTGTGGACTGTGTTTCTATCTCGTATTCTACTTGTGGCAATTCTCATTAGGTGACGTGATTTATTTCGACCAAATGTCATAAAGAATAAACCTGTCGCCCTCGGGAATCCACTCTTACAGTTGTCTCTCGAACCGCACTAGAGTGTCACAGTTGACAAAAAAAAAATATATATATTGGACAAACCAAAAAAAACGTGTTTTTTTTTTAATTGGAAGTCTACAGACTTTCTGTCAGGCTCGCATCAGAAATATGTGAATCAGACCTTCGCTAATGTACAGGTCTATAATGGAATATGACCTTCGCTCGGGAAACCTGACTAGTCTGTTTGTTTTTTATTCGTAAATGTACATACGTTTTACATTTATAATTGTTTTCCAAATTAACTAGTGTTAGTTTATGGATTTTATGTATTACACTTTTTTCCCGGAATAAAATTAAGACATTTACAAAAAATATGTAATTGAAAACATGTATGATTAAGAATTAATACATAACAACGGATATATTTATTGAGAGACTCCCCATTTCTCGGTGTATATATTATATCTTGAGGTTATCTTGAGATGATTTCGAGGCTTTTTAGTGTCCCCGCGGCCCGGTCCTTGACCAGGCCTCCACCCCCAGGAAGCAGCCCGTGACAGCTGACTAACTCCCAGGTACCTATTTACTGCTAGGAAACAGGGGCATCAGGGTGAAAGAAACTCTGCCCATCGTTTCTCGCCGGCGCCCGGGATCGAATCCGGGACAACTGGATCACGCCTCCAGTGTTCTGTCCGCTCAGCCACCGGCTCGCGGTGACTGAGTCTGAAAGTCTGATTTTGTCATGGACTGTACTCAAAACCATTTATACTTGCTACTTGGTCAGTAAGCTATTATGGTAGCCGTAATAACCCCCACAACGGTTTTAAACCTAACATCAATAAACAACTTGTTAAAAATTAAATGTATACATCAGATTATGGAATTATTCAAATGCAAATTTGCATATAATCAATTGCTTTTTCTATTAAATTGTTCATAATGTCTTCAGTAATATATCCTACGTCAGATACAGAAGTGACCAGAATCGAACTCGCTTTGAACATTCAGCTCAGGGATAAGAGGATCTGACTTCGACAGGATTTGTATTGCTTCTCAGTGTCATCTCTTTATGATATTAATTCCATAACAATATATATATATATAGTTCCCAGCCTCGAGTACAGCTGATTTATCTGCTAACTAGTTGTTTATATTTTATTCTGTAGCTCTGCGACACCATTATAGACAGCATTCATTCTTAGGGGTTTTTTCTTTCAATGGTGCAGGTAGTCTTTGCAAAGAGAGAGTGGCCAGTGATACAAGAATTCATTAAAAAAGATAAAATATCTTTAGGTGGAGAAGTGATTCACTTTTACCAAAAAATCATTCTTTTATCAAAAAAATTATAGCGTAGGTGTGGACATCAGGCCAGACAGAAGGTCTCAATGTGTGCGAGGATGGACACTTAAGATTCGTCTTGATCATTTCTTCAACAAATAATTTTGCATTCCAGTTTCAGTATATCACAAGTCCCACAGTTCACAACCGCATAAACTAAGACACTGTTATTTACCGATACTTTATTCCAAATATCAAGATGACCCAGATCATTTACTCCACTTGCCATCACTTTCATGTCTCTGATGACATCAAAAACTTTTACGAACGGACCTTTGGATAATACAGTTTGACTCGTTATTTGATACTTTCAAACGATATGAATATGAAAATATATTCTAGCGAATATGATACGTTTCAGATCATTTCGGTAGAATATCTCTTATTTGGTAGTTTTATCTGAAGATCTGAACAACACGTAATAATATCTAATGTATTACAAATATATTCAGCGCATTTGTATTGCATAAACGTGAGACTATATTCGTGATTATATATTCCACATATTAGTTTAACAAATTCCATATCGTTTTTGTGCTAAAACAAATAGATAATCAGCAAATACAAAATTATTTGTTTTGGTATTACTTATGCTACACCCAGTTGTACTGGCTTTATCTCTTTCAACAGCAGATTAAGACATACAGTACTAAATAAAGAACAAAATATGTGTACATTTTACTGTCCCGTGACTAACAGGTGTATAAGTGTCTGTAAAGCAACATGACTCTCCAATAGAACCCATTTACTGAGGGTGAAGGACGGGCCGAAAAGAGTGAGAACGGTCTCATTAACTGAGGTATTTCATAAAGCTGCATGAAGTCATCTTCCACACGAGTTTTCAGCGGAAAAAAGTTCTGTTTTCGTTCGTTAAGTAAATAAGATATCAAAAAGAAAAGTTCTCTCCTATGAGCCACAAAGTCATCATTAAATCTCGCAGTGGATGAGTTAAACAAAGAAGAAATCCCGTAAAATACACAAGATAAAATGTAGGGAATAGAGTAAACTGCCTAAATAAAAGCGGTACTTGTGTCCGCCTCACGTGCTGTAGGGCTGTTACGCCATAATGACACCCCATCAACAGTAAATTATACGCAGTATGTGGAGACCATTTGCATGAGTGCATGACTATGCTGTGACACACTTCGTAACTGGCCATCGTTAACGCTCCTCGCTCCAGCCGGCTCCACTTATTTGCTTGCTTCAATAGCAAATTTTGTTTTAGTTGAAAAAAACAAAACAATTATATATATATAAATATATATATATATATATATATATATATATATATATATATATATATATATATATATATATATATATATAATATTATATAATATTATATTATAATATAATATAATATAATATATATGTTACTGAATACGGCAAAAAGGTTGATATCATTGATTCTAGCACGAATCTTCTCTATTTTTCTTCACTTGAAAGGGAAGTTGAAAAATTAGTTCACGCCAAATAGATACGTTTCGTTGACCCTGTCAACATTTTTCAAAGGCAGAGTTCAAGTGTATATAATTTGGTTGGAGTGGCGGAATATATAACCGAGAGAGAGGTGAAGCACCTCGCTCTAGTCCTGCAGCTTACCAATCTCCCGTTTCAATAATAGTCGGGTCAGTACGTTGGAGGTTTCGTCTTGGTCTCAGAGATGAGGGAGTGTAGTCGGGTGTAGATGGGTGGGGTGTGTTTGATGTTTAGTGCCTCGCCAACGTCCGATCATCTATATAACAAAGGGTGTAAAACTGGTGGTGGGTGACGGCTATAAAAGTCCGCGAGGCATTCAGATCCTCGACTTTTATGGACGTGACCCACTTTTTTCTAATTTCGTTATAAAAGTAGTTTTTTCCCCCCCACAGCAAAATGATTTTATTCACGTTCTACATTCAGCACCAACATAATAGTAAGCATATATATTAGATTAATTCTTAACTTACGTAATTTAAGTAGGGATTGGGGTGGTTTGGACTCGAAAAGGCAGAATTTTGTTTTTGTCATCAGAAGGTAGTTTGCATAGAGGTCTAGTCCTGAAAGCAGATTTCACAGGAAGGTTATTCACTAGTTGGGAACTGTCTTATTTATTTAGAGAATTTCTTTCATAAACGTCATTACATATGCATTAAAAAATAACTCTTTGTATACGGTAAGGGTAATGTAATACCAAAGTTATTATATACTTTGTTGCAAGGGAAAACTATGCATGTAATGAAATTAAATATTTGTATGGGAAAATTAACCTGAAATTACGAATCAATGTTGTTGTAAACACAGGTCGGGTTAGTACACATCCGCGGGCGCTACTTTGTGACGAATTGTATAAATGTCCTTCCAACAGCCTCCTCACATTTCAGTGACCTGCCACACACACCACCAGCCTCTCACCACACCACTGACCACCCCTTATCAACCACTTTCTCCCCCCTACCACCATCCCCCCCATCAATTTTCCACTCCACAATTAGCCTTTCACTCTGCCACCAACTGCCCACCCTTCAACCCTCCATGAACAACCCACTACTTCACTAACGAGCCATCCAACCCCCCAACCCACCAGCAACCCAAACCTAGACCAACAACCGGACCTTCCTCTAACAAACCCCAAACATCTCACCAACCTTTAATTCCTCCACCAACAACAATTAAAATGTAAATTAAGCTAAAACTTACAATATACATTGAGTAAGTGATACCTATTCTGTGTGCTCATTGAAGTATGGAACTATCAGGTATATATAATAACTCATTTATTCATATTTTAATTAATTTATCACACATATAGCAAAAATATATTAAGATCATTTGGGTGTTTTCATTTTCCAAATATCAAGTGTTCAGTGTTCTGTAACATAGTTTGATATTTATTGACATTTAATTACGATTTTTATTGTTTTCGTCTCAGAAAATTTGTATAACGTGCATGCTAAAAAAATTAACTTTCATGCCAATGTTTTACATAATATTTCAACAATCATCGCGCTTTATAGCGCAAATCCGTAATGCAGCTTGTAAATTTGATTAATATAAATTAAAGTCACCAAACACTGAATATATATATATATATATATATATATATATATATATATATATATATATATATATATATATATATATATATATATATATATTTATATATATATATATACATATATATATATATATATATATATATATATATATATATATATATATATATATATATATATACATATACATATATATATATATATATATATATATATATATATATATATATATATATATATATATATATGTGTATATATATATATATATATATATATATATATATATATATATATATATATATATATATATATAACAGTTTACTGCCTTGCTTCATTTTGACTCAGATATTTTCTCACTGTCTATATATATTTTTGCATCCAGGGAAGTGTTAGGAAGTGTATCATGACATCAAAGTGATGCGTTGCTCGCAAGTTTACCTCGGATTTATTTAGTGTTGATCTAGGCACAATGCACAATATTTTCCAGCTGATGTTGCTTCAGTAAAAATATTGTTGGATTTTTTTGGGTTTTCCTCATGTCTTCTTTGTGTGTTATAGTTATATATATATTTTATATATAACACAGAATAAACAAATATTATAAAATACATAATATTTTATATATATTTATGGACCTATTTACCATTAAAGTGCCGTCGGGACGGTGGTTCAAATTGCCTAGGCTATCATCGTCTTTTATACGGTCACTGATGGTCGAGTGGTTTAAGGTACCATGTACACCAGTTGCGTTGTGCTCCTGGCGGTCTGGGTTCAAGTCACTTCTGGGGTGTGGAGTTTTATTCATATATATATATATATATGTATATATATAAATATATATATATATATATATTACATACATACTTATATATATAATATATACATACTTATATATATATAATATATATAAGTATGTATGCGAACAAGCCTGAATGGTCCCCAGGACTATATGCAACTGAAATAAGTATGTATATGTACATATATATTTACATACATAAAAATATGAAAAAAATATATAACATACGTTCATTCAAATACACTTACATTCACATGTATTCAATTTGAAAATACACACACGAACACAAACATCTACTTGTACATACGTAAACATACATTCATGTATGTAGGCATATATGCATATACGCATGCATTCATACATACGCACAACAATAACATTATCTAAAAATATGACGCTGCAAAGCTCCGTAACAATTATTTCATATTGATGATAATGCTCAACTGGCATGCAATGTGTTATTATTTTATTGGACACAAACCAGGAGGAAAAAATGCCTTCATTGCCTTTGATATACTTCGTTCACACGTTGAAAAGTGACCTGCCATTAACTGTTGAACTCTCTGTATTATTTTGCGTATACTTTTTTTTGTTTAGGAATGAAATAAATATTTAAATGAGCACATGTACACACAGATACTCACACATACACGCATGCAAGCACGCAAGCACAAACATATTGATGTAAATCAATACGCAATTATACATAGGCACGCAAGTAAAACTTCAAACTCTCTAACACATAGATTAATGTGGATCAGTTAGGAGTTTAACATTCCCATTTTTCCCCCACCCTCCTCTCTCTCTCTCTCTCTCTCTCTCTCTCTCTCTCTCTCTCTCTCTCTCTCTCTCTCTCTCTCTCTCTCTCTCTCTCTCTCTGTAACCAGACGGCCAGCCAGCCAGCCAGATCTTCACTCTCTCATTAGCGTCAGCCTACAAAAGCCTTGAGCCATTAGTGGTAATTGGCACAGCACCATGAGACGGTCTGATCCGAGCTACACCTTGCTCTAACCTCATGACCATTCAAGGGGACTTCAGACCAATTATTATGAACTGTTTACATGGCTTTGAGAATCACCATATATGGTTACATGTGTCACCATGCAGAACTACATCACCATGGCCACTTGTTTCACCATGATCATCTGGATCACCATGGTTAACTGCTCTATCAAAGGTAATCTGAGGCGTCAATATTTACTTCTATCGCCGTTGCCACCTATGAATTCCTTGCGCTTAGGTCGACAGACATGAGTATGAACACAGTATCGTTTGATAAACACGAACTGAATCAACCCGAATATCTCGAGATTCATTCGGACTTTTCTTCACGATGGGATTACATATCTCGTGGGCCTTCCTCTCCACTCCAGCATGTTACGGTGTTGCGTGTGGCACTGTGTTGTGTCTTGTCCGTGGCACTGTGCCGTGTCTTGTCTGTGGCACTGTGCTGTGTCTTAGGCGCTCGTATTAATCCCAGCAATTGCTGGGGCAAGGTGAATCTAGTGAGTTCACATGGAGGCATGGAGTCGAGCTATGTATTTGTATCAAATTGCATAACAACAGAGGCGTTGACTGTTATGGGTCTTGGTAGAACAAGAGTATTGCTGTGTGTATTTACTATTTGAGCCCGCAAGCTCTAGCTGCTATGGAGACAGACTTTAGGTAATGTAGATTCCTAGATCCTTCTCCTGCCAACACACAACACAACACACGCACACGCACACACACACACACACACACACACACACACACACACACACACACACACACACACACACACACACACACACACACACACACACACACACACACACACACACACACACACACACACACATGACGTCTGTCAGTAGCCCACAAAGAGCGGCGCCTTTATATTTACTTCTTAACAACATCTTTTGCTAGCTAGGGTTTAGAAACCATCATCGAGTGATCATTGTGTGAATATCCAATGGGCAATGGTATTCTCTCCAAGGCTTCACCAACCTCTCTGGCCCGCCTCTGTGCGCTCGGAAATAGAATCCTTGATTAAGTGAACAACACAAAGGGTTCGCTTACTACTCGAACTCACATCCCTGGGAATGTGCTCGACCAATCACCACTGGGCATGTCCTGCTTTCTCCTTAATTGACCAATGTCAGCGAGAGAGAGATAAAGCCTTATGGTGCCGGAGATGGCTCAGACACTCTGATTGTCTCTATGATTGACCCGAAGTGGCTTCTTCGATGAATACTGTGTGTGTGGATATGATGAGAGAGAGAGAGAGAGAGAGAGAGAGAGAGAGAGAGAGAGAGAGAGAGAGAGAGAGAGAGAGAGAGAGAGAGAGAGAGAGAGAGAGAGAGAGAGAGAGAGATCGACTGACAGACTGATAGATATACAGAGACAGACACAGACACAGAAAACCAAATAAAACACGCTGGGGCGAGCAAGAGGGCATCCATCTTCACTCTCCCGACGTGGAATATGTTGTATTGCCAAAATGGTCCGGCAGACCTCGCGTGCGGGAGGACAAAGAGGAGTGGTTAGGGACGTCCTGATGGTATTGTTCTGTCTGCTGTCTCCTCCATCACTCTAGCAATCAGCAGACGTCCTGCATTATGCTATCCCCCCTCTGCTTCAGCACAGCAAACGTCCAACTGTTTTGGTTTGCAGTCTCCCACTCGTTATCCAGCCCCCAGCAGAGATCTTATTTTACGTCTGCTGTTTTTTCGTTTCATTATCACATATATATCAACACCCAGCAGACATTCTTCTGTTGTGTGTATTATTCGCTCTCACTGCAGCAATCAGCAGATCCCTGGTTTTATAGCAGTCTGTCACTATTATACTGTAATCTTTGCACTATTTCCCTCTAGTGAGCCGGATATCTCGGGTGTTTTTGCCATCCGGTCCATGTTTGCGGTTTGTCTTTTGGGAATTGTATCATCTAGATTTTGTTGTTATTTAATTCGATCCGATATTCCAGCACCAAAGTTCTGATGCTCCTTCACTCACAGTACACATATTACACTACACCCACAACACGTTCTGATGTTCCTTCACTCACAGTACACATATTACACTACACCCACAACACGTTCTGATGTTCCTTCACTCACAGTACACATATTACACTACACCCACAACACATTCTGATGTTCCTTCACTCACAGTACACATATTACACTACACCCACAACACGTTCTGATGTTCCTACATCCACAGTACACATATTACACTACACCCACAACACGTTCTGATGTTCCTTCACTCACAGTACACATATTACACTACACCCACAACACGTTCTGATGTTCCTACATCCACAGTACACATATTACACTACACCCACAACACGTTCTGATGTTCCTTCACTCACAGTACACATATTACACTACACCCACAACACATTCTGATGTTCCTTCACTCACAGTACACATATTACACTACACCCACAACACGTTCTGATGTTCCTACATCCACAGTACACATATTACACTACACCCACAACACGTTCTGATGTTCCTACATCCACAGTACACATATTACACTACACCCACAACACGTTCTGATGTTCCTTCACTCACAGTACACATATTACACTACACCCACAACACGTTCTGATGTTCCTACATCCACAGTACACATATTACACTACACCCACAACACGTTCTGATGTTCCTACATCCACAGTACACATATTACACTACACCCACAACACGTTCTGATGTTCCTTCACTCACAGTACACATATTACACTACACCCACAACACGTTCTGATGTTCCTACATCCACAGTACACATATTACACTACACCCACAACACGTTCTGATGTTCCTACATCCACAGTACACATATTACACTACACCCACAACACGTTCTGATGTTCCTACATCCACAGTACACATATTACACTACACCCACAACACGTTCTGATGTTCCTTCACTCACAGTACACATATTACACTACACCCACAACACGTTCTGATGTTCCTACATCCACAGTACACATATTACACTACACCCACAACACGTTCTGATGTTCCTACATCCACAGTACACTCTGTTGCTCCTACACTAATGCAGTGCTCTGATAATCCTATGTTTTTTCTGTGCTCTGATTTCTCTTCACATACACGCAATGCTTTGTTATTTCTATACCAGCATTACACATTCACTTTTTCTTGCATGCTTAAATCCAAACACTTGGGCTGGACGGTAGAGCGACGTTCTCGCTTCATGCAGGTCGGCGTTCAATTCCCGACCGTCTAGCTGGTTGGACACCATTCCTTTCCCCGCGTCCCATCCCAAATCCTTATCCTGATACTACTCCAAGTGCTATTTAGTCGTAATGGCTTGGCGGTTTCTCGTGATAGTTCCATTTCCTTTCATCCTTTAGCTATACACACATTTCCTCATTCACTCATTCAGAGATACGCCACCAGACTAGTTCCAGAACTGAAAGGTATGACCTGCGAGGAAAGGCTATGGGAGCTAAACCTCACGTCTCTAGAAGACAGAATAGTAAAGGGAGACATGATAACCACCTAGAAAATTCTCAGAGGAATTGAGAGGGGTGGACAATGACTAACTATTTAGCATGGATGGAACACAACAAGGGGACGCAGGAGGAAACTTAGTACCTAAATGAGCCACAGAGACATTAGAAGTATTTTTTTCGGTGTCAGAATAGTTAACAGATTTAATGTATTAGGCAGTGATGTGGTGGAGGCAGACTCCATACACAATTCCAAATGTAGATTTGTTAGAACCTAATAGGCTCCAGAATCGGTACACCAGTTGATTGGCAGATGAGAGGCAGGACCGAAAAAACAAATCTCATCCCCCGCAAGCAGAACTAGGTGATTACTCCTTCCGCTATATATCTTTTCCACAATACACCCCTTTCCCCCATACACCCAATCCCCCCTACACCCCTTGCCTGATACGCCTTCCCCTCATACAATCCCTCCCTTTATTCATCGCTTCAACCATACGTCCCTTCCTTCATATATTCATTCCCCATACACTTCTTCCCCCTATACACCCGTTCCTCTAGACTCTAAGAATCAACTTAAATTAGTTTCCACAAACTCCTCTTGTTTTTCCCCACAACAAAACTTCATTTCTTTCAAACTTTTCTTTCGTATTCTTTCCCAGTTCTTTCAAACACGAAGGAAAACGGCAAATTAGACTTTCAAATAGTGGGACTGTCATCTGCCGAGCTTGTCCACTCTGGGGGCAGCAAACGAACATGTCTGTTTACTCTCGCAAGCAGAAAAATGATTTTGCTGCTGTGTCTAGGAAAGGCGGCGTGAGTTTTGTGCTCAGTGATGGTGTTTTTTGTGGTTGTGTTGTGTGTGTGTGTTGGGTGTTTGTATTGGGCTGTTGTGACTTTGTATGAGTTTGGTTGTGGTGTGTGTGTGTGTGTGTGTGTGTGTGTGTGTGTGTGTGTGTGTGTGTGTGTGTGTGTGTGTGTGTGTGTGTGTGTGTGTGTGTGTGTGTGTACTGAGAATTTGTGCCTTGTTGTGTGTGTGTGTGTGTGTGGGTGTGTTGGGTGTGTGTGTAATTGCACTTGTTATTTTTGTACTGTGTGTGATTGGTTTGGGGGTGAATCTTGCGAGTATCTTGTGAATGGTTATTTTTTGTATGTGCTGTTTTGTGTGGTTGTATTGTATGTGGTGGTGATTGCATTGTGTGTATTGAATGTTGTTGAGAATGGTGTTGTTGTAAGTGGCTGTGTTGTGTCCTGGTTGTGTTGCGTGTGATTGTGTATATCCTGCTGTTGGGTTGTGTGTAAGGTGTATGACAGAATTGTGTGTAATTCTGCAGCATGTTGCCCTGTGTTTGGAGTGTCGTGTATGTGTGTGTGTGAGAGTTCATACGTGATGTGTATTTATCCTGTATATTGAAGTGTTTTGTCTAGTTGTGTGCTGTGTGTGGTTGTGCTCCGTACCTAAATGTGCCTGTGCTATGAACTTCAGACCTTGGGCCCCGCCTCTTCTGTTGTCGATCCTCTGATGCAATGACTACATCTCGTATTCATTTTATCAGATTTTAAACTATGAATGTAATTCAGCCGAACCTTTTAACCATTTCTCATGTTAACACTTCATAATAAACAATGTTTTGTAATGATTCATCAGGATCAGAGATTGAGTCGCAGAGACATTTATCCTCTGAACCACATCTGATTAGCATCAAGGTAACGCAGATTAGCATCAAGGTAACACAGATTAGCATCAAGATAACACAGATTAGCATCAAGATAACACAGATTAGCATCAAGGTAACACAGATTAGCATCAAGGTAACACAGATTAGCATCAAGGTAACACAGATTAGCATCAAGGTAACACAGATTAGCATCAAGGTAACATCTATAATGCCTATCTTATCCTGTAATTCAATTGAATCTGCTCATAAATCTCAATAGCTGTGAGAATCTTGTACGTATCGACCATCTCGCCTATCTTCCTTAACATTTACATTGTAGTAAGATCGTGTTATCTTAGTTATCTTAGATTCTGTATGTAACGCCTTTTAGATCATTGACAAGTCATGTAACAAGCACTGTACCTTCTCTAATTTGGTGCTAGCTTTTTGAAGTTTCAATCTCGGGGTTTTATATACCCCGAGATTTTTTTATATGAAGCATTGGCTTCATGTAATACATTCCATTCATATAGCTACCTTATGCAGGTTTCCGATGGACCCTCCTGAAGTTCACTATCTCCACGTATGCTGCTGTTATAGTTCATGTTTGTTGATCTGGTGGTATGTTATATGTAAGGTCTTTCTGTTTTTTATCAAGTGGAGGTGTACCCACCTAGTTGTACTCACCTAGTCTTGCTTTCGGGAGTTAAGCTTCGGCTCTTTGGTCCTACTCTCAATCGTTAATCAACAGGTGTACAGGTTCCTGAGACTATTGGGATCTATCATATCTACATTTGAAACTGTGTATGGAGTCTGCTTCCACCACATCACTTCCTAATGCATTCCCTTTATTAATTACTCTGACACTAAATAAATTTTTTCTAATGTCTTTATGGCTCATTTGAATACTCAATTTCTACCTGTGTACCCTAGTGAGTATGCCCCTTGTGTTAAATTAACTGTCTTTGTCTAACCTATCCATTCCTCAGAGAATCTTGTATGTGGTAATCATGTCTCCCCCTAACTCTCCTGCCTTCCAGCGACGTGAGGTTTAATTCCCGTAGTTTTCCTCATAGTTCATGCCCCCTCAGTTAGGGCATTAGTCTGGTGGCAAACCTCTGAACCTTCTCCAATTTAGTTTTATGCTTGACGAGATATGGACTCCATGCTGGAGCTGCATACTCCTGGATTGGTCTGACATACGATATACAAGGTTCTGAATGATCCTTTACCTAATTTTCTAAAAGCCGTTCTTATGTTGGCCAACCTGGCATATGCTGCTGATGTTATCCTTCTGATGTGTGCTTCGGGGGACAGGTCTGGCGTGATATCAACCCCCACGTCTTTCTGTGTGTGTGTGTACTCACCTATTTGTGCTTGCAGGATCGAGCATTGACTCCTGGATATGTGTGTGTGTGTGTGTGTATGTGCGTACCTACTACATTCAGTAAGAATGCTAATATTATTATTACAAATAGATTTCTTAGCAATACTCATAAAACTGCTACTTGTACAACAACTCCAGTGCAACTATAGCAATAATATTAACATAATTGTTTGCCAAATTACTTTATAAACTATTGCAAAATCTTAATTGAGATATTTCGAACATATATTTCTATTCTTGACCGCCAGTGACTATGCCTTAAGCAGTTTTACTAATGAATTGCTCACTTTTTCTTTTACATAACATTGATCTTCTCTTCATGTTGAGGTTGTAGGTGTGGGCAAGCTTAAATATTCCATATAAATATTATGTGACATTTTCTCTGTTTTTTATTAAATAGTTTTCCTCTATAATTTTCGTGCTAGTTTGATTCTTTTGATTCATCAACGTCTTCTTGAGATTCTTGAGGTTATCTTGAGATGATTTCGGGGATTTTTAGTGTCCCCGCGGCCCGGTCCTCGACCAGGCCTCCACCCCCAGGAAGCAGCTCGTGACAGCTGACTAACACCCAGGTACCTATTTTACTGCTAGGTAACAGGGGCATAGGGTGAAAGAAACTCTGCCCATTGTTTCTCGCCGGCGCCTGGGATCGAACCCAGGACCACAGGATCATAAGTCCAGCGTGCTGTCCGCTCGGCCGACCGGCTCCCATTCTGCTGCTACTCTGCTTTCTCTCTCTTGTTGAGCAGTACTCTTTTCTCTACATATTTCCTGTTTCATAGTGTAGTTCTTCTGTCTTTTATTAGTGCTAAGCTTTATTATCGCTTTATCATGAAACCTATGTTTACAAACAGGAGTTCTCTGGTACTCCTGTGTGTCTGTGTGAAATCACTAGAATTCCTGTGTAGATCCACTTGGTCTCCTGTATGTTTCCACTGGGACTCTTGCGTGTATCCACTGGGATTCCTGTATCTATCCTCCGCGACTCACACAGCTCCGAGCGTGTTTGCGTTGCTCCGTTTGTTTACTATGAACTCGGAGACTGTCCCTCTTGTCTCTTGGAGATAGTGAATAGCACGAGACTTCTGTGATATTTGATGGAATTCTCAGATGATAAATGCTTGGGGACGGAGGAAGATATAAAGGTGAGAGAGAGAGAGAGAGAGAGAGAGAGAGAGAGAGAGAGAGAGAGAGAGAGAGAGAGAGAGAGAGAGAGAGAGGGGGGGGGGCGGAGGCTCTGTGTATTATATGTGTGAAATTGTGTTTTGTACGGCTTTGTGTGCTACACTTAGCACTGTGCGCTATCCTTGGCACTGTTATGCCTGGTTTAATCACATGATATAGAATGTGGATATATCACTAATGTGACAAATATTCAGTGGAACGTCCTTGCATGTTTAATTAGCAAGAATTTGTTGATAACCAAGTTTTATACCAATTATTTTTATGTGACCGTAATGTATCATACAGTAAGGCGCTGTTTCTCTGAAATTAGTTGTCGATTTAAATAAGAAAGGTTTTGTGCATTAATTAGTTTATTTTGGCTTACAATTTTCGCTATAGGTTTCTCTTTCCATTGCCGCGAGTATTAAAATGAGTCTCCTTGTCTTCTTTGCCTAGATCCATAAGTACTTTGTACGTTGTGGTCATGTCTCGTCTCGTTTTTCTTTTTCCAATGACGTAAGGTTCAAGTCCCATTAATCTCCTGCCCCAAGTCCTTTTCACGCTGGCATTTTTCTTCTTTCAAACCAAAAAAAGTTTCAATTTTAAACTTACGTTTTACGATGAGAAAATTTAATGTTGGGGCTGCGTACACTCTTACTAGTCTCAGGGATTGCCTGGATGTTAAAAAATATATGTAAATCAAATTAAAATTGGTTAAGCTAAATAATTTAATTTTCTAAAAGGGCATAGAAAATAATATTTCCTAAGTAGCGAGTTTATTAGTTACTTCTAAATGCTACTTATTACAAGACATTGTTAGGGTGTTCCCTGCCCAACATGTTCAACGTGTGGACGTTTTAGAGATGTTGAATATGTACCTTGATTGTATAACGGTATTCTTGCTGATGTTGGTCCTGCTGCTGATGTTGATCCTGCTGCTGATGTTGTTGTTGCTGCTGCTGTTGTTGATACTTCTGTTGCTTTAATTATTATGTGGTTGTATTCTGTTGCGTCTGTTGTTGCTCCTGACACTGCTGCTCATTTACTGTTACTGTTTTGGCTGCTGTTGTATCTGTTGTTGCCACTGGAGCTGCTATTGCTTTTACTAGAGCTGTCAAAGGTTTGCGTTAAAACCTGTAAATTTTTGCAACTCAGAATTCAGTGAATTCACTGTTGCAAATCTTACTAAATTTTATATCTGAAAACGCTTTCAGTTGCAGTCCCCTTGCACAAACTACAAATATTTTCAAGTTTCGTTATATATAGTGTATTTAATTCAGTCCCAGATTCTTCTACGTCACTTTCTTGTATCAATATCAACACGTCTTTACTTAAACTTCAATATTTTCTTGCGCCAAGTTCAACACTTCTTTGCGTCAACATTAACATTTCCTTGCATTAGCAACAATTACCATAAATTAGAAAGACCCCATCCATCAAGAGGGTGTGACGTGAGCAATATTTGCATATATATAAGACCGTTAAATAGAAATATCCAAAAGGAAGATTATAGTCTCAAATCATTTTCGAGACTTACAAAAAATCGTCAGGCCGTGTTTCTTATAAGGGCGAGAGGCAGTGTTGGTGTGACAGTGTATGAGGCAGCATGTTGGTGTGGCAGTATGAGAGGCAGCATGTTGGTGTGGCAGTATGAGAGGCAGCATGTTTGTGTGACAGTGTATGAGGCAGCATGTTGGTGTGACAGTGTATGAGGCAGCATGTTGGTGTGACAGTATGAGAGGCAGCATGTTGGTGTGGAAGTGTATGAGGCAGCATGTTGGTGTGGCAGTATGAGAGGCAGCATGTTGGGGTGACAGTGTATGAGGCAGCATGTGACAGTATGAGAGGCAGCATGTTGGTGTGGCAGTATGAGAGGCAGCATGTTGGTGTGGAAGTGTATGAGGCAGCATGTGGCAGTATGAGAGGCAGCATGTTGGTGTGACAGTATGAGAGGCAGCATGTTGGTGTGACAGTATGAGAGGCAGCATGTTGGTGTGACAGTATGAGAGGCAGCATGTTGGTGTACGAGTGCCAGGCAGGAGAAACCCTCGTTACCGCCCTGTTAGGCGCTCAACAGCTGGAAAAAATGCCTCTGTTGACTGCTTGTGTGTCAAGCAAAACAAGGAGGCAACGAGAGGGCAAGCAAGAGGGGCTCCGAACACCGCTTGTATGAGACGGTTGAGTATTTCCTACCAGCCTATATCCCCGTATCCCTGTCTCTTTCTGTCTGTCTGTCTGTCTGTCTGTCTGTCTGTCTGTCTGTCTGTCTGTCTGTAATGAAGAACTGGAATAGCATAGAGATACAGTTAACACTAGCCCAGAAAATGTTCTCAAAATCAGATATGATTGAAAAGAAAGGTTCAGAAGTAACTGAATTAGAAACACGATTGCTAACTACAGCAGGATCCATAGTAGATTGGATTGCCTCTAAGTTGACAAAGTACATAAGTAAAAAGTAGTCACGCCTCGACATGCAATGTAGTAGAGGTGGACAGATAATATGAGGATGGAAAATTGATTAACTTGTGTGCGTTGGCTAGCACACTCGTCTTGCCCTTGAAGCAGTCTAGGTTCGAAGCCAGGGCTGTGTAGAAGGATTTTTTATTTTCTTCACTCTGTTTGATCTCGTAATCTCAGCAGTAATTAGCATTGGGATGTAAATCTAATGGCGGATTATTTCCGATGAAACCATCGCTTTAGATAACCTATTTGGGTCCGTTATGTTACCTGCCTGAACCGCCGCTGCTATAAATAATAAAATACTGTTGCATATATTGCACGATTATAATGATACAAGAATTGTGAGACTAATTGGATTATCCGACCGATAACTAGCAGGTCGGAGGCAAAGGCGCTAAAACTAGATCGTGTGAACACACACACATACACACATACTGTTCAACCTCAACTCCCTCAAGCACAACTAGGTGAGAACACACACACACACATACACAAGAGAATCACAACACCGACAGCTTTAAGAAGCTTATGAAAGATTTAGTTTCATGTGTTTGAGTTGCACTTACACTCGTGACCGAGCGACGATATTGTTTATTCAACACTAGGAAGTAATCAGCATCCTCTGCAGCTCCGTCAAGCCCAGAGTTCAACTCTTCTCCTTCAGTCTTTTTCCAAACGTTTCTTCAGTTCCATCCAGCCTTTTAACCATCTCTATCTGACTTCATGCAGCTCCTTATCAGCCCATACTCTAGCTTCATCCAGACCTTTATTTAGTTAAATACAGCTTCTTTCCCCCACTTCTCTCTAGCTCCATTCAACTCCTTT